>NC_135211.1:45319654-45427154 GCF_052324685.1 Brachyhypopomus gauderio | reverse complement strand
CAGCAATCAGCCTTCCTTCATATATCAGGACGATCCTGGGGCGTCTGTTCAGTATCGGGTGCCTGTCAAGGGCTTTGCGCAAACAGCCCTGGACGATACACATCACATTTAGTGCATTGTGGGTATTTTTTGTGCTCTGTAATGACAACGCAACGTAACCTGCCTGATATCACTCGACATTGTCTAGCAAGACTCAATAAATAAGTCGGATCGCAACGTGAATGCCGCCCCTACGTGATTCAAAGATCGGTTCTAGGGTGTGTGATTGGTCCTGAGGGGCCCAGAGAAGGCAGCTCACCCAGAGTGTGTGAGCGTGTGTGTGTGGAAAGGCTTTGTTAACCCGCACAGGCAGCTCGGAATGATGGTGCCCCACACAGCGGAACAGGCAGCACTTCCAGAGAGCGGCCGGCGACCCAGATTCCCTCAGCCACAGATGAGGAGTGTGTACTCGGGGGCATGGGGGGTAGGGCGCACTATATCCGGAGCCTGCTGTGGTTTGGAGCGAGGCCCAAGGAGAACCCAGAAACTAGGTGGGATGAGCAGGCAGAAGGAGTGGTCATAGTGATAGCAGATACCAAACAGAGAGAGAGAGAGAGAAGGAGAGGGCAGGCGGACAAAGATAGATGGAAAAGTGGTGTGACAAAGACAGTAAGACAGGATGCATGAAAACATGTTTGTGTTTTGATTACACCGTGTGTATGTTTCGGGGGGTATGAGAAGCAGTACTGATCAGATCTGCTTGCGTTGGGTGCCCTTGTCCCGGTGCATGGCAGTCTGTTGAACTCTGGGAAATGGAGGCTGTGTAGCAAATGAACCACATCTCTTTCTGCTCTAGCCAGTTATCCCTCTAGTTGGTTTCTGCCCACTTGGATAACACACTGTACGCTGTCCCACCCCACAGGCCACACTCTACTGACGAGTCCTTGAGCGTGTTCTGAGTACTGCACTCTTTGTCACTGGGCAGGGAGGGCGCATGGCACAGCTGGGATTCAAACCTAGATCTGAGCTCCAGAGCGTGCTCGCCTTGAGTGGCAGTTGAAGAAGGGTGGATAACTGGAGACTGTCCACACACATAATGACACAATGACATAATGACATAATGACATGGACCCCCCCCCCCCCCCCCCTCTGTTCTGTAGGTGTCATTCAGACGTTTTTTGGGTGTTGTTTTGTTGTTGTTTTTGTGTTCCTCACCCCAACTCTGCCATGGCTGTTTTTATTTAGCTTCTGTGCAACTCTTCACCTTGCATCCTTTCGCTAGGACAGAATTATGATGCAGCATTTTTGTGTGTGTGTGTGTCTGTGTGTGTGTCTTGCTTCTCCTCCAATCAGCTAACGGCTTCATCCTCTGACATCACCCCTTTACCTCCGCAGTGGTCCGGCACCATTTCCCCTACTGTGGCTCCAGACATCAGAACTTTTATGCGGGTAAAAGAAGGCTTCTTGCATGAGGTCAGGAAGTTGTGTTGAGGTTCTTTCTTCTTTCTCTCTCTCCAACACAGAGGAACTCCAGTCTCTCTGGCTCCAGGGGGATGTACCAGGTGTCTGAAAGACGCTCCTCCCCCAGCACTGAGTAAGTAACCCAACACCTTCTGTGTTCATGAGCAGACTTAATGGCAAGTGGTTCGTTAGGAGACTCAGCTGGAGGAACACCTGTACCAGGGTCTAGATATTAATAGTACTACCTCAACAGTAGCCTGAAAATTATGGATAATTATGGTTAATTATGGATAATTTTGTATGATGAAACTCAAGACCAGGTTTGTGTCCACACTTCATCATTTTTTGTTGGTTTTCTCAGAAAGATTCACACTTTGAATAGTCATAATTTTCCAGGCATGATAATTGTTACAAGCGCTACAAATATAAAGTGATTTATTTGACCGACAGTCACCAACACCGATGAACAATATGTTAATTACTCATTGACACATACCCCCCACCACCGACACACAGCACATGTTTATGGTGACCAAGTATATGACCAGCACATGTTTATGGTGACCTGGTTCGGTCTTTCAGCCAAGCATGTTTAATTGACGTGCTCTCTGTGAGCGGCCACGCTGGTTTAGTCCTCGAGGCCTCCCAGATGTAACAGCGCAGAGCAGTAATGTCAACTGATGTCTCCAGTTGGCTGTGCTAGCAGCGTTGACCACAACCTGCTGTGCTGCTGAGTTATCCTTCCTCTCCGAGCATGGTTCTGTGATATCCTATCTCGACAAAATTTATTAGACTACGGAAACCTTCTCCGTCAGCTCTTCGTCAGCTGTATCGTAACGGCATCGTGAATTCAATCATTTGCTCACCTGCACATTGCAATTTGTCAGCCAGAGCTGAATTATGGTTATCCACTGGGGCGGGATGGTGCCAATAAGATGGATGTTGACTTGTTGGTAGGTCGCATAAGAAGACTTAAATCTAAGAGGTGTTAAATCTACGAGGCGTTAAATCTGATAGGTGTGAAATCTACGTGGTGTTACATATATGGTGTTAAATCTAAGAGGTGTTTTATCTATGTGGTGTTAAATCTGGGAGGTGTTAAATCTACATGATTTTAAATCTATGGTTTTAAATCTAAGAGGTGTTTTATCTATGTGGTGTTAAATCTGGGAGGTGTTAAATCTACATGCTGTTAAACCCAAGTGGTGTTAAAAATAGGGGAATAAAATCTGAGAGGCGTTAAATATAAGTGGTGTTTAATCTAAGGTATTAAGTTTAAGGTGTTCAATCTAAATCTAAATGCAGTGACTCAATGGTGACAATGTAGGTGTTCATTTTTGAGTATCATTGTAGGTGATACAGAGGAGGCCTACTCACTGTTATGATGAAGATGCACAATTTAATTATTGTCTCTCTATATATATATATTCTTAACGACAAATAACTCATTGTAGATTAATAATTAACAACTCTAACACTCCCACACACACACACACACACACACACCTACACACAAACACATACCCCACACTCTTCTTAGAGGCCCATGCACATGATAACAGGAGCAGAAAACCAGTCCAGAACCAGATTGGGCCCATCAGAACTGGACCGGGTCCGTCAGAACCGGGGTGCCTTTTCTCCCTCGCTGTTGATTGTGCTCATTGCAGGCCATTGGTCCAAAACAGAGGGTGTACTATGACATCATTAGGGCAGATGATGTTGGAGGTTACAGCATGGCGTATTCCACGCGGCCAATCGCGTCTCAGCCCAGACGCTCATCTCTGTTGCGCTGCAGTTGGCCGACGATCACATGGCGAGACTGGTGTCCCCCACATGGCGTCCCAATGATGTCATGATGTCACAATGCTTCTGCTTGTGTGCTGAATATATCTGGGACTTCATCATCATCATCGTCTTCGAATGTTACACAAGGCTCTTAATGTACACGAGACATCTTCTGTTGGAGCAGTGACTGACAGTGACCATCTGCTTGTGTGTGTGTGTGTGTGTGTGTGTGTGTGTGTGTGTGTGTGTGTGTGTGTGTGTGTGTGTATTTGTTTGAGAGTGTAGTTTACCCACAACCTTTTTTGCCTCCACCAATTACGCACTAACCCATTAATATACTACGGCATCAGTTGAAGGTTGTATGCAGCTCTTGTAAATGAAGTAGCAATAATAGGCCACAGCGCCCCCCACCAGCAGGGAGGAGCTCTACCACGCCAGGCCATTGAGCCAGTGCCATTGTATGCTATTGTAAGGTCACACTGTTGTCCCAGTGGGGGGACGGGAGGCTGTGGTGTAGTATTGTAATTGCCTCATTAGCAGGGCATTACAGCGGTGCTTGGAGGCGGAGTCATTAGGCCTGGAGGTAGCTTGGGGGGGGGGGGGGGTGCTCATGGAAAACAGCTGGACGCTTCTGTTTGGAGACGTGGCAAGTGTGTTCTCACCGCACTGCAATGCCAGCCAGTGTGTGTGTGTGTGTGTAAGGAATGTGTTTCCATGGTACCCAGTGGACCGTTTCTAATATCCACATGCCCCACGAGCCCTGGCATGAAGCTGCAGCCTCCTGCCACCAGTGCTGCTGGTCTCACTGTGAGCAGGTCTCTTTAAGGGCACAAACACGCCCACAAACACAACCACACTCTGGGATCTGGACAGAGTGACGAGGCGTCTGGATCCCCCAGTGGAAATTCACTCCGAGCTAAGGCCCTGAAGGAGAGGGGTTTTCCCCCACGGGCCATTCCTGCAGACTCATCCATCTTAGTGGTGTAGACTCATCCATCTTAGTGGTGTCCAAGTCTCCGTACTGCTCTGAGAATCCGGATTTATCTTTAAATATCTTTAAATGTGGTCAGGGACTAGAGACAGGGTTAGTAGACATGGATCTTTACCATGGCTATAGCACAACTCAGACAGAGTGAACGACAGACAGACAGACAGAAAGACAGACAGACTGACAGACAGATAGTCAAAGGCTCAAGCAGTCTGAAGGTTACTTGGAGTGATGACGTCTCCCGGGAGACGTTCTCAGCCTCCTGGCTGATGGAAAGAGCTTGTGGATTCAGCCCTCAGGAATCTTCATGTTAAGAAGTTTTTTCTTTTTTCGATACAGGATTTTGCACTCCAAGCCTGAGATCCAACACACACACACACACACACACACACACACACACACACACACACACACACACACACACACACACACACACACACACACACACAAAGTAAAGTCCCTGTGATTCATGTAATTTGTGTGTGTGTGTGTGTGTGTGTGTGTCAGCTAATTTTTCTACCAGGACGCAAAGCATATTTCACATTATTGTCCCACTTCTCGTTGTATGAAGCTCTGCATAATTAGGTACTTGTTTACACAGTGCAATCATTTTTCAAATCGTTCATTTTTACGAAAGAGTCCAAAATATGCAAACCAACTGATGTATGAACGTTCCGTTCCAACTCCTGATTCACGGGAGCTGTGGGGAGTAACTCAGAGAACTCGGAGCATCTCTCCCTCCCCCACATCTGGCCCGCGAGGGCCCAGATCCCGACCGCTCTCTCCCTCTCCTAGCGGCAGGGTGTCGGGCAGGTCCAAGTCGGCGTCGCAAGGCTCGGCGGTGTGCTACGACAGCGACGGCGTGGACCCGCACGCGCTGGACGCCGGCGTGGAGGAGCAGGGCTGTGACGGGCGGTGCCGTCCAGGCGAGTCCGGCGTCTACGAGCGCCGCAACTGGGGGCTCCGCAAGCAGGCCATCCAGAACTGGCACCGGCGGCCGTACCGCAACAGCACGGAGGGCGAGGAGGGCGACGTGTCCGACGTGGGCTCGCGCACCACCGAGTCGGAGGCGGAGGCCTGGGAGCACGAGAGGAGGGCGTCGGCCGACAGCCAGCAGCACGCCGCCCACCGCGGCGGGTACCGCCTGGGCACGGGTAAGCCACGCCCCTCATGCCACCCTATACCCCCCCCCCCCCCCTACTTTACTGTGTGCTGTAGGCGATGTCCTATATCTCCATGACACCATGACCAGCAGCTGTCCCTGTGGGTCAGGGAGGGGCTGGGGGCGGAGCTCAATCTGCTAACTCTGCCTAGAAGGAGCCAGGAGGGGGAACTGGGTCAGTGTGTGTGCAGCTACAGCTAGGGCAGGCCCCAGAACAGCCAGTGCCAGACTCACTGGCAAATGAGTAATGAGCACCGTGTCCCACTCGCTACCTTCAGATCAGCCAGGGGGCGGCGACCAGGGAGGGGATGAGTGATGGCCATACGGCTGCTTTTACATGCCCACATACACACACACACACACACACACACACACAAATGAAATGTGACTATATGCTTGTCTGTGTCTACTGAATGGACGGGAGTCTGAGTGGATTTATTCACTCCTCTGTCACTCTTCTCATATGTACTAATGACCCTCAATACAGTCACACGCCTGCTTTGTTCAGGGTGACACTAATGACCCTCAACACACTGGGACCTCTAAATGGTACACTACCATGCTAGTCACTAGCCAGCCCAGGCCAGACACCTCTCCAGAACTCTTCTTTCTTCTTTCTCTCTCTCACTCTCCCCCCCCCCCCCCCCCCCCCACACACACACACACACACACAAAAGATCTTTTTATTTTCAGCTAATTACAGAGAAATGTAGTCTAAACACTCCATGTCTCCCAGGGCACTGCCTTCTGTTACAGGTAGCCTACGGCAGCTCTAGAAGCCCCCCCAAAACAACCCTTATTTAGATCAGACTAGCTTTAATAAAAAGTCTACATTGTCTGATGTGTACATGTCTGGTGTTATGCAGGACTGTGATGAGGTCACATAGATGATCAGACCTACATCAGATGTGCAGAATGCCAGCTGCTTTCACACACACACTTCTAAACCATCCATTTTGTGCTACTTTCCATTGCATCCTATATGTATTTATTTCATTGTAGCGTGCTGCTTAGTGTAATAGTTATTGTTATTTACTACAATTTCTTTCTCTTCTTCTTCTTATTATTATTATTATTGGCGACCTATTATTGATTAGCGGGTGTTTATTACCCCCAGGCGTGGTTTTCATTTCGTAGCGTTTGGCTCGGCGCGCCGTGTGAAAGTGTTGCGCGTGGGAGGAAGCCTTCAGCAGCCGGTGACTTCAGAACGGGGCTCGGTTCACTCCCCGCCATGCGGTGGGACGCGTGACTCGAGGAGGCCGCCGAGGGCCCCAATATAGCGGCACGACGAAAAGAAACCCGCCCGGTGGTCACATGCTCCGCCTGACGCTCGGCAGCGATGTCGGAAGGAGCAGTGATTGGAATATGGCGTCTGCGAGATCACTTTGCGGCTCTCTGGCTCCACCGTGTGGGCAAATGTTTTACAGCACCACGGAGTGTAAAGGAAAAAGATGGATCCTGTGTGTTTTTATTCTTTTCGTCTCTCCCTCTTCCTCCTGCCCCCTCCCCCAGGTCGTTCGGAGGCTGGTTACCGGCCCTGTCGCCACGACAAGAGTCCGTCTAAGTCCGGCGAGGTGATCAGTCCCGAAGTCCTGAAAATGCGAGCTGCCCTCTTCTGCATCTTCACATACCTGGACACCAAGACCCTGCTGAGGGTGGCCGAGGTGTGTCGGGACTGGCGGTTTGTGGCGCGCCACCCAGCTGTGTGGACCCGTGTGCTCCTGGAGAACGCCCGCATCTCCTCCAAGGTGCCAGCCTCCTGCTCCCAGCACTACACGCAGACCCACGCAGACCCACACAGTCACACGCAGACCCACGCAGTCACACGCAGACCCCACGCAGACACACGCAGACCCACACAGACCACACACAGACCCCACGCAGACCCACGCAGACCCACGCAGACCCACGCAGTCCCACGCAGACCCACACAGACCCACGCAGACCCACACAGACCACATACAGACCCTTGCAGACCCACGCAGTCACACGCAGACCCACACAGTCCCATGCAGACCCATACAGACCCACGCAGTCACACGCAAACTTACACAGACCCACGCAGACCCATGCAGTCACACACAGACCCACACAGTCTCACGCAGGCTGGGTCTGTAGTCAGGGCCGAGTCTGCAGGAAAACGGAGCGCTCTGTGAGCCAAACATGACCAGTGTGCTGGTATTGTTTTTCTCCTTAAATTGCTCTCTTGTGTGTGTGTGTGTGTGTGTGTGTGTACAGTTCTTGTGCACATTGTCCCAGTGGTGCACGCAGACCCACTCTCTCATCCTGCAGAACCTCAAACCCAGACAGAGAGGCAAGAAAGAGACCAAGGAAGAATATCTGAAAAGCACACGGTACCAGGCCTGTCTAAAACACACACACACACACACACACACACACACACACACACACACACACACACACACACACACATTCACACACACATTCACACACACTCTTGTTGTCTAGAGCATACAGTAGAGGAAGCATATTTAGACTCTCCCGTGTAAATGTGTTCAGCCTGTTAGAAAAGGGCCGAGTTGTTTCTGAACCTGAAGGTGGAGAATGATGATGGTGCTTTTTCCACTGGTGTCCGCTGCTCCTCCTTGTTATGGGATCATTGTCAGAAAGGAGTGCTGAATTATAAGGCCTTCATTTAGAAAGGGCGGGAATTGGCAAACAAAATATTCTAAATACAGGAGGCAGGAGGCAAATTTGATTAAACACCTTGGTTCAATACTCTTGTCAGAAGGGTTTCAACTGCTATGACTCAGCCATTTCATTTTGTGTGTGTGTGTGTGTGTGTGTGTGTGTGTGTGTGTGTGTGTGTGTGCGTATTAGCGGGTGTCTAGAGGAGGGTCTGGAAGCCTTGCTGAAAGCTACTGGAGGAAACCTGCTCATTCTGAAGGTGTCTCATTGTCCTAACCTGTTGACCGATCGCTCTTTGTGGCTGGCCAGTTGCTACTGCCGAGCTCTTCAGGCTGTTACTTACCGGTCAGTCCACCAGAGGGTGCTGTTTAATACTTTTGCTCTTTTATACTTTTGAGCCTCTAATAACACAATCTGACTGGGTGCTGTTTGCTTTGGTGTATTTTAGGAGTGCCACAGACCCTGTTGGCCAAGAGGTTATTTGGGCTTTAGGAGCAGGTTGCAGAGACATCATCTCTCTACAGGTGGCGCCGTTGCATCCCTGGTAAGAGCCTGCACAATGGTTTGTTAACCATGGTTTCAAAATAGGTGGTTGTGTATAAGTATAGGCTATACAGCAGAGTATAGGCTATTCACCATAGTCTTTGTTTGTTTTCTTTTTGTTTATGTTTATGTTTGTGAAATGTATGCATTGTCTTACAGTCAACAGCCAGCCCGCTTTAGTAACAGGTGCCTGCAGACGATTGGCCGGTGTTGGCCACACCTACGAGCCTTGGGAGTAGGCGGGGCTGGATGTGGGATACAGGGATTGGCCTCTTTGGGTGAGTGATTATTCCAGCAGTTTTAGTCCCAGACTTAACTGACGACAGGCTCAAGCGGTCTCCCCATCACCTGACTCTAACCCAGACCTGGACAAACTCCGGCCCGCGGGCCACATCCGGCCCGTTGTGCGTCCTTGTCCGGCCCGCGAGAGGCCAATCATAAATGAAACAAATATCTATGTCGTGCGTGCAATACAACTGTGATGCTTTTATTTTGAAAGCGCTACGTTTGTGTTAATTCCGTGTGGACATACCTGCGTGTGTGTGTGAGCTGTGCGAGAAACACTGTAGGTGATCAGCGACAAGTTAAGGCTGAATTTATACTTTCGGGAGTGAACGTTGCACCTCGCGCGAACCTCCGCAAACGGCGGAAAATTTACGTGACGAATTTTAATAGTGCATTGTGTTTTAGGTTTGAAAAGTGCTGTAATTTAGGCTAAAGTACTTGAAAATGCTTGAAATTGTAACTGTATTTCGATTCACAACAATTTATTGTAATTGCGGTGGCGGAGGGACTCACGCGCTGTTGATTCGCAAGGTCGTGCACCTCTCGAATTTTGTAACTTCGCGCGCGCCCCGCGCTTCAGCACAATGAACAGTCATGTTTGCAGGGTTCATACACCTTTATAAGGTGGAATTCAAGCACTTGTATGTCACTTTCAAGGTCCATTTCAATATTTCCCAGCATGTTAAGCTTAATTAAGTTAAATATTTATACATATATTCGAAATGATCCGAAATAATTCGCTTTTTTTAATTGTTGTTTATTTTCTTCACGTTCTCTCATGTTTCGTCCTGGAATTACAAGAGGCTCGTATTTGTTAACGTAATACAAGAAAACTGTTCATTCAGATGGTTATTTGTTGTGAAACGAAGTAGTTACAATTTCAAACATTTTCAAGTATTTAGCCTAAATTCCAACACTTTTCAAATCTGAAACAAAAAGCAACATTAAAATTGGTCAGGTAAATGTTCCTTCCCCTGTTTTTGAGGGGTGTTTCTTTATACCAACACACATCGTTTCGGAGAACACTGCACAGAATGTGACGCGGCAAGTATAAAGTTTGCGTGAGGTGGGCGGAGCCACTGTGATGACGTCATTATTGTTTGTGTGGCCCTCTGACACAATTCAGGTTTCTCATGTGGCCCCTTGTAAAAATTAATTGCCCACCCCTGCTCTAACCACTGACAAGAGCTGATCCCAGATCAGCACTTTAAAAAGCATCTTCCGCCTTTGCTGCTGAAGCGATTGGAAGGACAGCGTAGCGAGGGGACCCAGAGGAGGTTTTCCTGACATGCTGACTCTCACAGCGCGCAGACAGGCAGAAGCACAGGAAATGACCCAGAAAAATGATGACACGTGTTTCTTACATTTATCCTCGCTCGGTTGATGCCGGGCGACTTGAGCGTGAATCACTGGTCTGAATGGAGTGCTGTCTCTTGGTCTAGTTTGTTTAGCACTGTCTGCATGTCTACTCTGCTTGCAGCAGACATAATAGCTTTGACCTTTTATAAATTCCAAGGCTTTTTTGATTTTCTTTCTTATGTTTTTCTTGTAAGTCTTTCTTATGTTTTTTTTCTAACAAAGTGTACTTGTGCAAAGCAAGAATAACTTAAAGGAAACCGTGCAGACTGCTGCTAGAGTCCACTGTTCCACACTGTTCTCCATTAAGTTGAAGTTGGACCTATTGCAACTACTTCCTTGGCAAAGCTGGCTTTGTGTGTGTGTTTGTGTGTTTGCGTGTGTGTGTGTGAACGCATGCGTGGCTGCAGCGAGGAACTGCATGCGTCTGCAGGTGCTGGAGCTGGACCACGTGAGCGAGATCAACCAGGAGGTGGCCGCTGAAGTGTGTCGAGAGGGCCTGAAGGGCCTGGAGATGCTGGTTCTGACGTCCACCCCGGTCACGCCCAAAGCCCTGCTCCACTTCAACAGTGAGTGTCCCGCAGAATCAGGGGTATGTTCCCAAAGTCCTGCTCCTCTTCAACAGTGAGTGTCTTGCGGGATCAGGGGTATGTTCATACTCACATCAGCTGTCTCCCTGTTTACTTACACTATTTCCAGACCAGCCCTACACATTTTAGTGAGTAACTACAGCTAATTCTTCCTCGCTGTCTGTGAAGATTTCAAAGAATTATATTCTGCAGAAGATCAACTTAGAATCTATTATTGTATACCCAATGTTTAGGGGTGGTGAGATTTCACAGATTCACTGTGATATTTGGCACTTTTGTACTGCTAATCCTCCCACTTAGCGAGGAAGGAATCTCTTCCTCTTCTTTTATTTCTCTCTCAATCTCTTTTTATTTCTCTCTCACTCTGCAGGTGTATGTCGCAACCTGAAGTCCATCGTTGTGCAGATAGGCATCGAGGATTACTTTGAGGACCCCAACAGTCCAGAGGCCAGGAAGCTCTTTGACGAGATGGTAAACAAACTGCAGGTACTGTCAGTCGCCCCCTGGTGGCGGGGGCTGGGGTTCGCGCCACGGCGCCAGATCTAAACATCCCTGCATTGGTTTAAATCCATGGTTGGTTGGCTGGGGCGGAGGTAGGAACACCCTCATTAGAGAAGGCAGTCCACGGATCTCCCTGGTCTCCAGGATACAGATCCTATCGATCAAAAGAACCTATAGGGGAAGCTGTCGGATGATCGCTCACATAGAGAGGACCTTCCCGCCTCTGTGACCCGTCGTTCCCACCTCGGAGCGAGCAGCACCCGTTTGAAGGGGCCGCCCACCAGCAGGATAATATTAACTGGGGGGCCGCGGGGGTTTCCTGTCTCCCGGCTGGCGGGGATGAATCAGTGACATTAGGGGAGCCCGGCTGCCATGGCGACGTCGGCGAACGGTGACTCAGCAGAAGGTGACTCAGCATGTGAGAACTTCTGAGGAGTGAAGAGACTTCAAGCCAAAAGTGAAGCTCTGCAGAGGTGCTAACAGTGTTCCTCAAAGGTCTAGCACATGGTATAAGAACACTGAGCTCCAATCCATCCGTCTTATCGATTTGCCGCCTGTAAGAGTTATGAAAGAACCTTCTGGCACTGGTATTTTCTTAAAGGTATCAGTCATGTTCTATTTATATTGCTCTGACTACATACTAACTCGATTGGTGTTTGTTTTGGGCAGCCCAACTCACCAAACCAACACCTTTATCTTCATTTACTCTGTGTGGTTTTGATTTCCACAAATCTTCTAGTACTTTGAGGACCAGCTAAAATTGCTCCCTGTATGCCAGCGTATATTTATTTCTTTCAAGTATGAAGATAAATATTTGCTTTGCGTTGATGGGTAATTTATGTAGCTCGGGTATAATGTGGATGCCCTCTTGTGGACCCGTTGTGAATGTGCAGTGTGCGGTAGAGAGGATCTGAATGAGGAGCTGAGCTGAGCTGACCAGGTGTGGGTTTGATTGGGGGAGTCACAAAAGCATCCAGTGTCTGATAGGGCTGAAAGTTGGAGTATGCAAATGAGCGCCCTTATAAGGAGATTTTATATTTTTCCTGACCAATCTCTGATGATTCAGGGGAGTGTTCCATGGCTGTTCTAATGCACTACACCAGTGACTGTTATGTCATGATCTAACAACCTCAAATAATTTTGGTGTTGCTATGCAACCTTAAACCATGCTACATCAAGGGTTCCTCACAGTGCTTGTAATAATAAACTCATATATTCATATATGAATATACCGATATTGTAGCTATATCATTTTATTTTCATAATGCAACCTCATACCTGATGCTTTTTAATGACCCTGTTAAACTGACCTTGATTAATTATCAGAAGAAGTTGAGAAGAACTGCTACAGGTCGAGCTGGTATGCCATGACAGCTGGGACGAGTAACCCCTGGTAATCCCTGCGTTTGCGTTCCTCTTTCCATCCAGGCACTGAAGAAGAGACCGGGTTTCTCCAAAATCCTCCATGTGAAGGCTGACGGCCTGTGCTAGCCCCGCCGACTGGGCGGGGACGCAGCTGTGGCCCGCGCCGCCCTCTCCGACCCGATTGAGCAAACTCCTCCTCCGTCAAACAGGCTGATCCACCATCTTTGGTCTCACGTCACTGACAAACATGAAACTCCACACTGCGGGACTACAGAGGCGACGGCACTGTCTTGCCTCGTTGGGCCTGGAGTGGCGATCTTCAGAGGGGCGGAGCGGCTGACGCCCCCCGCCGTAGGGTGTGGGATTCAAGCCGAAGTTGATTCCCATGGCGGAAGAAACTGCAGTGCATTTGTCCTGTTCTTGGACTTGTCCAGACTGGTTCTCGAACAGGACTTTGCCTAATATGTCTCCGACCATATCTTTGTCCTCATAGCACAGAGCTGCCATGTTCACTGGTCTCTTTTTCCAGCCAGAGACAGTGACAGTGGCTAAGGTGGTAAAGCAGGCAACACGCACACAGCATAGACATGAGGTGTATAGTTACAGAAAGAATAGACTATGGATATATATTTATGTGTGTGTGTGTGTGCGCGCATGTGTGTGTGTGTTTGCGTTTCACAGTATTATTCCCTGATTACTAAACAAAGACATGTGAAGAAACAAGTCATGAAACTCAGTGCAAGTCAACACCAACCATGACTTGGATCAGCAGTCCAGTGGCCGCACTCCTGAGGACCTTCCTGCACAAATAACACCAGCTTCCTGTCTGGCCCAGCGAGGCCCTGCGATTGGCCAACGTTCTCCGTCTGCAGTAGAACGTTCCCCAGGCTGCGGGGAAGGGCAGGGTGTGCGTTAAGAGCTCAGATATTCCTCTGCAGTGTCCACCTCCCCTGGGGAGAACAAGCTGCTAGCGTCCAACTAGCATCCAGCTAGCGTTCCCATCCAGCTAGCGTCCAGCTAGCATCCCCATCCAGCCAGTGCCCAGCTAGTGCCCACATCCAGCTAGCGCCCAGCTAGGGTCCCCATCCAGCTAGTGTCCGCATCCAGCTAGCGCCCAGCTAGCGTCCCCATCCAGCTAGCATCCCCATCCAGCTAGCGTCCGCATCCAGCTAGCGCCCAGCTAGGGTCCCCATCCAGCTAGCGTCCCCATCCAGCTAGCGTCCCCATCCAGCTAGCGTCCGCATCCAGCTAGCGCCCAGCTAGGGTCCCCATCCAGCTAGTGCCCACATCCAGCTAGCGCCCAGCTAGCGTCCCCATCCAGCTAGCGTCCGCATCCAGCTAGCGCCCAGCTAGCCCCACATCCAGCAGTGTTCCAGCTGCAGTCTGAATCCACCAGACCCCAGATCGTTAAGGGTCATTCCTCTGACACGCCATGTGAGAGACATACCCTTAAACTGGGGTGAATGGCGGTTTATGGTGCCCTCTCTTTGAAAATGCGGCATTGGTAAAAAAAAAGTTTGTTACCATTATTATTATTGATATTCAGGGATGTTGCTTCATATCCCTATGAAACAGATTTATAGATTCACGCCGTTCATGAGACACCTTATTCCATGCATTTATCGTGGAAACATCAACGCTGGTCTAAGACAAAGCACTGATTCCATTAAAAGGGCGTCATTCAGATTTGGTTAACAAGGTGCGTTCACTCGATTGCCAGAGGAATTGTGTCTACAAATTACAACTTTCAGTTCTCTTCTCCATTCTACAAGAAGCCTTTTTTGTGTATGTTTGGCTGTGTGAGCTGGTCTCCTGAGCAGACAAGTTCACTTGTAGATGCTGGAAGAAGGCAGGTGTCCGCTGGGTCTTCTAGATTTGTCGGGTTTCCTTGGTAACAATGAATAACAAAGGGTAAGATTAGGGTTAGTGTGAAGTTGTTAATCAGCTTAATCATATATAAGAGAAAAAAACAGCCATTCAATGAGGAAAATCTTCATAAAAGGTTGCTCAAACATGCACTTTTAAAACTTGTTTGGCTTCCGTGTATGATCAAACCTATAAACAGCCTTTTTGTCATCAGCATAAAAGACATTTTATTCTGTCTTCATTAGAGGTGCCTGTGAGTCTCAAAGGCAATACTTCTGAGCAGACACCTACTGAAGACATCACCGCACTCGAAATGTAGGCTTTCTATTTGGTTGTTTTTTTTTGTTGCCGAGATCTGTTTAGCTCTGTTTACTAGAGGAGAGTTGATCTTTCGCAGTCATTTTGAGATCAGCGAGTAGGGCTTGAGATGATTTTGATTAAAACCAATTCCCACCAAGACTCAGTAACCTCGGGAGATCTTACAGTATGCCATAGCACCGCTGCTCCTTCTGAAACCTGCTGATGCAATAAAGGTGATGCAAGCGAAGATTTCTAACGCTTTGTTCGGGACTCTCAGTACTGTACTAGTTAACCATCAGGCATTGGTGTACCCCTCAGTCCAGCCGGACTCTGTTCTGTTTACTCCAAGTGCTTTAGTCGAGGGGAGATCAGTCCCATAGTACAATGCTGGAACTTCCTGCCTTAAAAGTCCCTACTGGGCTTGAGGCCCTCTACCACGTGCCCTGTAGTGAGTGCTCTAGATCTTCTACAGGTTCCCAGAAGGGTTGCGTTTTCTAGTGGGATGGTACTGATGCTTGGTGACGCGTTGTGACCCGTGTCCATTCGCACCACATTCCTCTTCAAGCACGAGAGGCGCCGTGCAACCTCGTGGATGGCAGGACCCGGCAGACGACCCAACATTCCTTTGGTTCTCCTTGCAGGATGTGAGCTTGAAACGTAACGGGGGAGTCGCGCGCGCTGCTCCAGCACGCCTAGTGTACACTTTCAGTTTCCTGACAATCCGTCTCCCCAAGACTTTAAAAGTTGTACATATGTTTTATGCAGAACATTTATGCACTTAACGTTATGTTAGTATTCTGTGGTGGAGGTGAAAACAAAATGCCTGGAGTTCTGGAATTCTGAAGTTCTGGAATTCTGAAGTTCTGGAGTTCAGAAGTTCTGGAGTTCTGAAGCATTGTCCAAGGTCCTCCATTCTACATTCCTTTTTATTTTTCTTTCCAAAGTTTCTTCTGTGGTGCCTGAGTTGACCACATGAAATATATCTTTCAAAGAGTAGTGTGGAATTTGCAGTATGTTGTGTATCATAGATGCTTTATATATTGAATGTGTATCAGAGTCCTATAGAGATGGAAATTATTTAAAAACAGAGCATAAAGTTTATTTGAGCTATTTATTTCTTTAACAAATGTCTATAATGATGGCATGTTTGTGTTAAAGCATAAGACATCATGTTGCCTTCTTAACTGTTCGAGCTGTTCAATAGTTGCTAGAATATTACAGCTTTGTATGTAAGAGCCCTATTGCTTGCGACATTTCATTTTTAGACAGAGCAAACTTTGCACCGTATTATAAAAAAAAAGAAAGAAAAATGCTACTGTTTAGTATTAGGGTGTTATTTGATGTCACTTTGTTTAATGTTGAGAGTTTTGCAGTATTTGCCCATATAATGCACTTTTCCATCAACGCTTTCCAAGGTCAGTGACTGCTAGTTCTGGGAGGCTGCAACAAAGCCCTTTCTGTACGGCTACGCCCACGCCGTCGTTCACCGAGCTTCAGTCTCTCAAGCCAAAAAGACATTTTCTTTGTAAACAAGCTTTTCAGGCCACATTTATCACTATACTGTGACAAAAAGCACTGGACTTAGAGTTTCAGTGGGAAAACTACACACGCTGTAGGACAAGGCTGTAGTGCTTGAGCCCTTGGTCCTAGATGACAGGCTGATGATTGTAGAAGTCCATTTGAAGGAACATGTAAAAACCATTGCACAATACAGGATGAGATTCTGTAACGTTGACAAATCTTCCTAGTTATAGTACTGGACTTGTTAAACGGTTCGTTCTGGTCAGAATAGATGATTGATTGGCCAGTCAAAACAACGAGGTGATTTTCAGATGTAGCTTAGGCCTAGCTGAGGACTTAACTACCACTGAAAATGACTGGACTCAGTATCATCTCCAGTATGTAGTGAAAATAAATCAGAAATCAAAGAATTTCTGTGGATTCTACTAAGTAAAAAAAAAAAAAAGATCACAGACGGTTTCTTTTTCATCATTTGGTGTTGTTTCGGAGGACGTTTGCAGAACATTAGCAGAACCTGCACTTGTGCAAACACGCCTTCCTCAGCAGTTAAGCAGGCCATCATAGATACACTCCGTTATAGTGGTGTGAGCTGTTAAAGTGCCAGGTATTGTGATCTTTCCCATGTGGCTGTTCTGTGAAGACTTGTACCCATAATGCACTATGTTATGACGAGCTACTATTTACAGTATGTCAAAAGGACATGAGTCAACAAGGCTGACGTGACATCTGATGTACCATTTATATTCATTGCAAGTGAGATGTGTAAGTGGAATAACACTGCTATATTTATGACAAACTGTGTGTGAAAGAGATGTTGCTCACATAAAAAAACAAAAAAACAACAAAAAACTCAATTGTGGAAGTGCACATTCCTGGACTGCTACACAACAATTTATGCTGTACATTACCTGTTTCTGGACTGATCAGCTGTCCGGCTTTGATAATGATCACATGCTGTTTTTTTATTTTGTTTGTTTGTTTATTTAGTTTTTTTGTTTGTTGTCCATTGAATCCTCTGTTCAGAATGTCCTGTTCTTTGACAATTCATTTGTGTATCTCTTCTTCTGGATTGTGTGTTGCCTTTGTGTCCCAGACCCCTCTGATATGTTACTTTTCCCAGGCAAAAACTTGGACGCACACGTGGTCTGCACACGTGGTCTGCACACGTTCTTGACGTGGACGCTTGTTCTTGGTGCTCATCCGTCAGTGTTGTGAGTTCATTACCTCGACCTTTAGGTTCCGTTAGAACAAACTGTGTGAAGGACTACGTGGCACCTTGTTTTATACAGACTGTGATAAAGAGAGCATGCCATTCCATGGATCCTGTACAGGTCTTCATGCAGACCGCCTCTTCTCTGTCAAACGCAGACAAAAACTCATGTTCTCATGTTCGTCTCTCCGTTTACACCCGTTATTGCTTTGGCCTTGTTCATGGCTGCGGAAGACATGATTCGGTACAGTAGATTAGCCTGCTTCTGATTTAATTATCTGCAAGTGTCTCTTTATCAGTTTGCGATGCGTTAAACGAACCAACCGTTTACATTCCGAATTTCATGCAATTTTATTCTGGGCACAGCCAATGAAACAAAATAAATAAAATAAAAATACATGAAACGTAGCTTGTTTGTGTATCTCTGAATTGGGAGTGTTTTTTGTTTGTTACTTTAAAAGTGAATTTTACTCACTTAAGTGAATTCGCCATTTTGATTAATCACGAGAAGAACTGGTTCACACACATAAGCTTTAGTTAATGCGCATGAACTGACCACAGTAGCAATTTCCAAAAATATTTGTACAGCTTTCTGGTTTTTGGATGACCACAGTGGCCACAAGGTGGCAGTATTGCACTACTTATTAAATAGCGTCAAGTTTTATGTGCTTTTTACTGTGGGGCAATGTATTGCGTGTTCATACATGCAGCACATTAAAAAAAAAAACATTTAAAATCATATATAATATGATAATACTAATAATGTGACCTGTTTGGTACTTGGTTAGAAATATGTTTTGACTGATATCACTTTTCACACCCCCAGCCCCGGAGAGGTGGTAACGTGTGTGTCTTTGACATGATACCGAAACACCAGTGCCCTGATATGCTGGACCTCCTCGCTCTGAGCATCCTCCATGTAAACCCTAAGCCCAGGCTAGAGGGACGCCATTATCTCGCCATTATAGCGTTGGGTCAGACGTGCGACAGGCACAATCGGAGCTGAGACGCGACAGGAGGCTCGGTCGCACTCTCGGCCCGGTCCACGATGTGGTAGGATGCACTTTTGAAGCAGTGACGTGGTCCGTGTGAAGCGGACACAGACAGCGGCCCTGTGCAGACACGTGTTCTCCGCTCGTGACCCATTACCACAGAACATTCAGGAAAAAGCATCCCTAATGTTGCTTTCACTTATCTCCAAAAACAGAAACACGCTATTTATTCCGGGCTCTGCTACACCATACACATTATGCTACTAACTATTATACCGAGCGTGAAAAACATAACTACTAGAGGTAGGTGGTCTTCTTTAATAACCAAGATTAAAATAGAAAGAGTAAAATGGGTTTTGGGAACTGGCTCTGAAACAGGAGTCTTTCCCACTGCTGGTCGACTGCCAAGGGCGTGAAGTTTAGCAGAACGTAGAACACTACATGATATAATGTCACAGGAGATATGATGGTTATGATGATGGCTGCTGATCTGGGATCAGTCTCCATGACATAAATATGAATCATAAGAAATTCAAGAAGCTGATATTAAATCAGCTACGAAAGGCACTTTCTACAGCAGATGAGATGGAGCGTGAACACACATGGTGTCAGTGTAGATTTACTGTATGAAAGCACTAGACAGAATACACAGATAACCACGTTTTCTTGGAATAACTCCATGTGTATTAATAACATTGGTGTGAAGGAGATTACAACACGAATGTGATGTCTTTGGGCGAGTACTGTATCACGTATGTTTGTGCAAATTAACCTGTCTATACAAACTGAGGTGGTCTTAGCATGAAAACTGTATGATGCTGCAAGTCCACTGCGCAGGAGGGTTA
Source organism: Brachyhypopomus gauderio (assembly GCF_052324685.1). Lineage (NCBI taxonomy): Eukaryota > Metazoa > Chordata > Actinopteri > Gymnotiformes > Hypopomidae > Brachyhypopomus > Brachyhypopomus gauderio. The sequence continues at coordinate 45,407,756 of NC_135211.1, read as the reverse complement.
TAACTGTTATCATAGGGTGTTATAACTGATATAGTGTCTCAGCAACACATACAGTACGACAAACCTGTTCGTTTTTTTATGTTGTTTGTCTTGCACATGACACTACAGTACATGCAGTAAGTAAAGGTATAAGCTGTTCAAGCACCACCCAAGCACCACCCAGTGCAGCAGCTTACTACAGACAGCACCGCGGCTGACTGGGTCTCACGTGCACCACTTCCCCAGCGGTGGGGGAGACAGATGCAGGAGAAGAGTCCTTGGATTCTGTCAAGTGCGCGCGGAGCCCGGCGAGGCACGGCGTGTAAGTGGGGCGGGGCTTGAGAAAGGCTTCACGCCGTCTCCTGTGGGAGCTCTCACTCCTCCACCCCCCACCATCACCACCCCTCCACCCGGGCTGGCTCACTGTGCTGTGGGCGCATCTCACATCCAGAGACATACAGAGGACTGCCATAGGTCTCTCTCTCTCTCTCTCTCTCTCTCTCTCTCTCGCTCCTCCACTCTTGATGGCTGGCACTTCTTTCATGAACATTGTCTGTCTAGAAATCACACTGTTCCCACCTCCTGCTGGTCTTGTGCTTGACAAGGACTTATATAAGTGTGGAGTGGTCTGTGGATTCAGAAGAGTACACACTCACACACACACTGATAAATGGTACTTACACTCCAAGAAAACATCCTTTAAAACAAATGAGAACAATTAACTCTGAGAAACATTCATTTGAAATGTAAATAGATCTGCATATCCTGTTTGCATATGGTTTACGTATTCTGATTCAGTTAATTCCATTCAAGTTATAATACAAATAAGCTGGAGTATCAACCTTCTTAAAAACTAAACACAGGATATAAACCCTGTCCACACTCCACAGCAGGTCCTCTATGTGTTATACTAGAAAGGTCTTCCAGGATATAAACCCAGTCCACAGCAGGTCCTCTATGTGTTATACTAGAAAGGTCTTCCAGGATATAAACCCAGTCCACAGCAGGTCCTCTATGTGTTATACTAGAAAGGTCTTCCAGGATATAAACCCAGTCCACAGCAGGTCCTCTATGTGTTATACTAGAAAGGTCTTCCAGGATATAAACCCAGTCCACAGCAGGTCCTCTATGTGTTATACTAGAAAGGTCTTCCAGGATATAAACCCAGTCCACAGCAGGTCCTCTATGTGTTATACTAGAAAGGTCTTCCAGGATATAAACCCAGTCCACAGCAGGTCCTCTATGTGTTATACTAGAAAGGTCTTCCAGGATATAAACCCAGTCCACAGCAGGTCCTCTATGTGTTATACTAGAAAGGTCTTCCAGGATATAAACCCAGTCCACAGCAGGTCCTCTATGTGTTATACTAGAAAGGTCTTCCAGGATATAAACCCAGTCCACAGCAGGTCCTCTGTGTGTTATACTAGAAAGGTCTTCCAGGATATAAACCCAGTCCACAGCAGGTCCTCTGTGTGTTATACTAGAAAGGTCTTCCAGGATATAAACCCAGTCCACAGCAGGTCCTCTATGTGTTATACTAGAAAGGTCTTCCAGGATATAAACCCAGTCCACAGCAGGTCCTCTATGTGTTATACTAGAAAGGTCTTCCAGGAGCGTGGCAGAAAACCTCGAGCCATGACTCATCACTCACTACACTGAAGTGCAAGAGGCAAACTGGCCTCACACTAGCAGTGAAATGACCAGGGAAGAAGTTTAACAAAAGTGAAATAGACAGGAGAGAGAGAGAGAGAGAGAGAGAGATCAGCAATCCCTAACAGGACTGAGTCTCACACTCCTGCACTCCTGTGACGGTCTTACATCCGAATCCTATTTGCACCCTATTTGTGAGTGCTGGACTGGGCAGCAGGGATGTGTGTGTGTGTGTGTGTGTGTGTGTGTGTGTGTGTGTGTGTGTGTGTGTGTGTGTGTGTGTGTGTGTGTGTGTGTATGTGTGTGTGTGTGTGCGTGTGTGTGCGTGCGTGTGTGTGAGAGAGAGAGAGTGTGTGTGTGTGAGAGAGAGAGAGTGTGTGTGTGTGTGTGTGCGTGCGTGTGTGTGTGTGTGTGTGTGAGAGAGAGAGAGAGAGAGAGAGAGAGAGTGTGTGTGTGAGAGAGAGTGTGTGTGAGTGTGTGTGTGTGAGAGAGTGAGAGAGAGAGAGTGTGTGTGTGTGTGTGTGAGAGAGAGAGAGAGACTGTGTGTGAGTGTGTGTGTGAGAGAGAGAGAGTGTGTGTGCGTGTGTGTGTGTGAGAGAGAGAGAGAGAGAGTGTGTGTGAGTGTGTGTTATTAGAGCATGCGCGGAGGTGTCCCCACTTCAGCTCCTCCGTCACCTGCTCACCTTCATCCCTTCGTGTTTTCGCTCATCAAAAAGCGTTTGGCTGTACCCATCATGTTTTTATTGAACACCTGATACGTTGGCATGGATCACACGGCTGGCTGAAGTTGTGCTTAAGGGAAGGACAAAATGACATGGAGCCCTCCAAACTGTACTCAAAAACCACGACACAGAAGACTTACTAGATGTAAAAAGTCACTAGATGTAGCCAGAGTTTAAATAGGGAGCACAGATATAAAACAGGTGTGGGGGGCTCGGCCCAGTGGAGAGGGGGCGTGGCCAATGATCCATGTGAAGGGCGTGGCCAGCAAGCAGGGGGTGTGACATCAATTCATCAACTGACTTGAGCTGTATGATTATTGCATATTAAATATCTTGCACATTTTAATTGTTCCACGCTTTGCTCTCTATCGTTGCTGAGATGTGCAGAACAATGATGAAGCGATTTGAATGTTGAATTCTGCTCATTAGAATGGACCTCTGGTGATGTCAGCTTCATGGGTAAAACACAAACAAACATTCAGTCATCATGCTGTACCTTTCTCGGTGGGCTCATGAATAATTCAACAAGCTCTGCTCTGACTGGCTTGTTTACAGCGAGACGCATTGGGTGCATCGTCTTCCAACCATACACGTCTGCAGCAGTGGAAGATCAAACATGCCAAGGAATAGCCAGCTTCTCCGAGAACGGAAGTGAATCTTCGGAATGAGGACAGCGCGATTCCCCGGGGTGGTACTACCAGGGGCGTACGGGTTTGGCAGCCTGCTTCACTTATCCGGAGCTGATATAACGCACTCTAAAATGCAGACGTGCAAAGAAGCCACAGCTACGTCAGCTCTCAAAGAAAATGGATTTTAACTCGTTGACTACATGTCTTTTCCGGTGACAATCACTCCTGCTGAAGTGGTGAAGCCAATGTTAGCTAGAAGAAGCTCATTATAGAGCGGATATCTCTAAGGAGTGGAATTACTCTGGTTTATGTCTCCTTTATGAAATAAAAATTGAAATGTACCTAACTATAGTATGAAACAAAATGCATCATATATTGTAGATTTATCGGAGAACATTTCCTGTGGTGAGGGAAGCGAGGGAGGCAGCGAGGGAGATGGGAACGTCAATTCTTTAATATCCACAGCACAAAATAACGCACACAAAATCAAGAGGGCAGCACATTAGAGCAGCTAACAAAGAACAGTGCAGTAGCACCCGAATGTCCAGCAGGGTCCTTAAAGAACGGCGGGAGGGCAGCGTACAGAGAATCCAGCTGCATTAGAATGAGTGTGTGTGTGTGTGTGTGTATGAACGTCTCCTTTACAGGCTGGGACCAGCTTCCCGTGACATTTCCTATGAATGAGACACAGGGGAATAAACCAAACTTCATTGTAAGGTGGTTTGGTCTGTGTAAATACCAAATATTCCTTATTCAGCTATGCCAAAGTAAATAGTTGTCTGTTTATAGTCCATGGCACCTTTAACACCTCAAATGGTGTGTGTCTGTGTGTGTGTCTGTGTGTAGTGTCAGACACAAACTCACCACCGATGGTGAATTCTTACATGGGTCAGGGTGCAGCTACTGACCATGGAGGCGTTAGAACAGCTTGCAGCTCACACGTCTGTCAGACGTCACCTCCCAGTTTCTTGGGGACAGTACCAAGAAAATGAATGGGCAGATGAGTTTTGAACAGGCGGGTTCTGTTGCTGCTTGTGGGATGTCGGGGCTGTGATCTACCGAGCACGGCGGAGCTCCAGAAAGCGCGTTGTCACGCAGAAGAATGACGCTAGGATCTACTTTCATTTTCTCCAAAACTTGGTAATTTTATTTACAGTTCAAGTCAATCACATGCAACACTTTTTAAAAGAACACAAAATTAGCAAAACAACAAACAAACAAAAAAACGTTTCTTTGTTTTCTCTTTATTTTCTCCAAAATGTCAATTAAATATACAAAAATAGAGCTTACAAATACTGTACAGCAAATGTCTCCAAAAATATTCTGCTGCAGAATTCTTAGTTTTACAAACATGTCTGTGAGCGTCACAAACATTCTCAGTGTTCAACACAGGGGGTTAGGGTTAGAGTGTTTAAGGGTTACGCTACTTAGACACAGGTGAGTATGTGTGTGTGTGTGTGTGCAAGATTTTGGGGTGGGGGGGAGTTGACATGGGGCCCTGGAGGGCTGGACAATATAGGCCTCAGATTGACGCTGGAAAAACACTCTCACCGTAGAGAACCACAGAGAAGCCTGGTGCGGCTGGGGCGGAGGATCCTACATGAAGCAGTATCTGTAATATCAAGGCCCTACGTCTATGACTGAAAAACTGTTATTTATGTATAGCATTAGGCAAACAGCAAGTTTCAAAAACAGAAGTGATGGTTTTGTTGACTTGGCTATGGACTAGACCTCGTGGCCAATGAAAAGGGCACTTTGGTCGTTAGGGGCAACGCGTGAGCCTGACCGCCGCAGTGTGTCCGGCCACTTTACCACCTGCTTACTGTATTCAGGGGCAAACTGGTTCACGTCTAATACGAACTTGACACCCTGACAAAGGTGAAGAACAAGTGAGCTTCAAGTGCTACTTCAGTTCTGTCTGTACAAGCTGAAGGTCCAGGTGCTCCAAGATAAGGTTCTTGTCCGAGAAGTCACATTAAGATATGAATATCCAGAATATGTCCAGTATATATAATGTTTCATAGCCTATCTAACTGTGTTAATAAATAAATTGTGCAGAGCTCAAGGACAAATTCCTTTTTGGTTTCGCTATATTTGTCTTGTGGGTTTTAAACCTCTTCACGGTTATTCTGAAGAAGATTACAGATCTCTTACAAGGAAGGAAATTGGGGTTGAAGTCAGAACCCTATTAATCTGCAGGGACTTTCTGCTGCCGGGGACGTGCAGCAATATCGATGCTAGCTTGTATAAACTGGTTAGTGGAACACGCAGGAGACTTGGACACCAACTACTAAGCTCATATTAGAATTCACATTAGCCAGTAAACAGCCACCCGGGGCCTTACATTCATCATGAAACTACAGACCTCGAAAATCTCAAAGTCAAAATCACGAAAACGAAGTAATGGTGAGCATATGAGGAGCCGTATATTACGTAGCAGAGCAAAACTGACTAGAATCGCAACAGCTAAATTAGATGCCTCTTGTTAAAAGGTTTTTCTGCAAATTCTGGCACCATTTTACTCAAATACACTCACGTGTAGCAGCGCAGAGATATAAATAACCACCATTTAAATATACAGCCCAACATAAGTGTGAACAGTGCACAAACCCGCTGAATGGGAGGAGTTTGTCATTGGCCTCGGTGTAGACAGCAGCGGTGCACTGAGGTTGTGTGAGTGAGTAGAAGGGTAATGGCTGAGCTGGGTCCGTTTGAGTGGCACTCAAATGAGCGGATGTTTACAGCACTGGCATGGCTCACCGGGCCGGACCACATCACTGTTATTATAGCCCTCAGACGCCTTCTGCTTTCATGGGAGTCTCGTTTGAAACTCCTGTGCTCCAGCAGAAAAGCACTACGCAGCACTTTCACCTGGATGGCACAAACGAACAGATGTGGTACGACAGGTCCGGGGATTCCCCACGAACAATTCACCGGGGGATGGAGCCGCTGCCAGAACGCAGCTTCTGGAAAAGCCAGCGTTGTTACGCCAGGCACAATGAGAGGCCATTTGAGTTGTGCACTTGAACTGAAGAGCTGAGTGCCCTATTCACTATTGCTATTATAGCGCACTGGAGTACCGCCATCTTGTAGTAGTGTCTGAAAACACAGTGCTATCTATCCAGTGCACTATAATAATCCCATAATGCATTGTGATGTATTGTTTTCTTTGATCAAACTGGTTGAGCTTATAGTTTAATCTACATTTGACAACAATCTGGCCAATTAATTTTGTATTGTTCTTTTTTTTAATGCTAGCTAGACAGTTAGCTACTGAGCGAACTGCTTGTTCACTTTACCTCAAGAAACAAAAGACGTGGTGATCGACCGGTCTTGGATGTTGTCAAAGTTCTGTGACTCTGATATAGATATCCAGATTGTTTACGTGACAGAATCCAAAATGGTGACGTTTATGAATTCTTTTCTCTATTTAATAGTGCTCTGTGTAGTCGATGCAGGTTTTCATGTGTAGGGGACAGTGAATAGGACACAGTTTTGGACACCATCGAGGCCTGTCCAGCGCAATGCATTGTGGGAAACAAGCCTTGTGCATTCATGACCTTTTCTGCACCAGAAGCCAGTTGCACGACCAGGGCTTAAGTAAGACGGCCATAACTGTTAAACTGGTTGTAACATTTTTCTGAGAGGAGTTTACACCTGTTGCACCAAGTCACACACAGGTGCAATGAAGACAACCATGTGAAATGTAACACTGACGGTTACTTAAGCAACTTGCGTCACTTAGCAAAATCGCAACTCACACCCCCATTATTATTATTATTTACATATTTCACATACAGTGAAACAGCAATTATACATAAAAAACAAACTTGGAAAACAATAGCTGATCTCTCAGTTTCTAGCGATATCATGGCGCATGTGTTTGGCGAGGAATGCCGTGGGATGACAGCGGTGATCCTCATTGGCTGGGACCGTGTTCCCTTAACCCTCCCAGTCCAGTAATGTTCAGGAAGGTGTGGCAGTTCCCTGCTCAACAAACGATCTCTGACCCATTCGAAAAACTACCGCAACATGGTCTTTGTTATTTACAACTGTTAATAAGTTTATGTGATATAATGCTAATAAGAGGTCATAAATACACAAAAAACTGCTACAATCTCTAGTTAATCTCTCATCTAAAAGAATGCACATGGCCAACACAGAGCTCCAGTTAAAAAAAGTTTAACATAGAAACGGCTTTTTGTCTTTACACAAGCAGCTGGCCAGGTGGGGGTCGCATGGCAGGTCTCCAGGGAAACCACGACCAGTCGGTGTGGCAGTCATCGTTATGCCCTAGGAAGTTACGACCGGCCTAGCTTACATAAGCCCTGCTCATGCACCCAGCCCCCAGGGCTTGGGAGTGCCACACATGCAAAATGCTGCCCCCCCCCCCCCCCTTAAGAAGAATAATCCCATGCAAGAGAAGCCACTTGAAGACTCAAGACTAGACCCTTTAAAAGGAGTGAGTCTGTGTACATCTAATTTAGCCCTGTCCAAACATTTGCGGTATTAAGTCAAAAAGGTATGTATTTTACATACATTTACTACAAAAAAAAAAAAAAAAAAAGGGTGCTCTGAGACCTGCTCGGTCTTCAAATGAAACACATCCCGTTCACGGAGCGCACAGCTGACCATAAACAAGGTCCTTCTGTCACAGCTTTGTAAATAAGACAAAGTTTTAGACTGGGGAGTAGTGCCAAGAGTGGTGGATGTGGTGGGTGTGTTGTTTTAGACCTGGAGACAGCCTGGTCTTGACCCATGAGAGAGAGAGAGAGAGAGAGAGAGAGAGAGAGAGAGAGAGAGAGAGAGAGAGAGAGAGAGAGAGAGAGAGAGAGAGAGAGAGAGAGAGAGAGAGACTGTGGGGGTCACTCTCCCTGGGTCTCACAGCCACTCTGGAACATGTACAACAGCCACATTGCTAACACACAAGCTCGGGTCCCTTGGCAGTCAGGTTGGAGGGGAACTCGCAGGACAACCAACGTGTAAAATGATGGCACAGAAGCAGTCATGGCACTGATGTAACGCTGCATTTTCTCTCCCTTTAAGGAGCATCGGGTCTCTCAGGAATACTGCTGTGTTTGTAGGCTCTGGATGACAGAGGTTCACATGGGATATTGAAGGACAGGGGGTGTGTGCACATTACACACAAACGGCAGCCAAAGACAAAAGACACGTGGTTTCACCTCCGCTGTTCTCTCCTTCATCGGTTCCTTGGTTGGCCAGATCCGAGACACAAGTCCAGTTGAGGAGACATTACCCTATACCGTGCTGACCGACACCAGCTGACCACCACAAGAACCTTAATCATAATACGACAAAAGGCGAAGCTGATCTCAGACCAGTGCGATCTCCACAGCTTCATCTTAAATTCTGTAGTCATCCCTTCTTTTAAGAGTTTCAACTTAACCAAACTTAACCCCTTTAAGACCAATCAAAATAATGTGGCTCTGGATACGTTACTAAAACAAAAGGTAAAAATAATACAGTTAATTAAAATACAAAATATGACCTTGTTACTGTCTTCACAAGCCAATAAGTTGGAGTCCATGTAAAGTGCTTGTTAAAATAAAAAGAAAGAAACTCTTGTTAACAAAAATGCAGCTATTTCTGTTTTCTTCTTCTTGTTGTAGTCTGTTTTTGTGATCATTTTGTAGTCTGTTTTTGTAATCAATTTGTCGTTTGTGGTTTCAGTCCCCTCTTGTGCTGGTGTCCCCATGAAAGTGCTTTGGTGTGGAACAGTCTGAACCACCATGACATCATAGCCATGGAGACGATTCTTCATTGTCCCGAAAAATCCAAACAAACAAACAAAAAAACAAACAAACTTGGGGCTCGGAAATCATCGTAGCGGTGATAGAATCTGTGGTGAACCCACCAGGTTCTCACGGCGCGTGGGGGGGGTGGGGGGACTATTGGATGGTGGGCGTACCTGTACAGCAGAGCTAGCGGGGGAGATGGGTGGAGGTAGAAGCAGGAGCAGAAGAAGGAGGTTTAGGGGGTGGTGGGGGAGCTATACAATGTTCTCCACCCCAGGCAGGGGCTGCTGCGTGAGGGCTGGTGGCACCTCGGCCCCGCCCTGCTGCTGGGCCATCTGGAGCACGGGCATGTTACAGAGGGGACACACCTTCCTCACCTCCAACCACTTGATGAGGCACCTGGGAGAGGGAGACAGAGAGGGCAAAGAAAGGGGGGTGGGGGGGGGCAGTTGTGGAAAGAAAGACGGAGAACGAGGGAGGATAAGGGATAGAGAGAAAGTGAGAAATGGTGGGGTGGAGGTTGGACACAGAGAGGGTGGGGAAGAGGAGAAACGTGTTACAGCAGAACATTCCACAGCCTCGCTCTGGGCTCGCAGAACAATCAAACCCTCCCCAGTGGGGGGGTGCAGTGATGGGAAACTCTCCAACTGTACTGGACATCATGTTCCCCGTCACGGGTTGCCTCAGCCCCCGTAACTCCCCACTCCACCCAAGTACTGAACACAGTGCTTGGTGTGTGATGTGAGCGTTTTGACAGGTGCAGAAACATCTGGCCATGCGAGTCGCGCTGCTACTGTCAATATCACACCCACACATAAACACACACACACACACACACACACACACACACACACACACACACACACCCTCCAGATGCAACCCCCTAAGCCTACTGCACCTGCAACCGCTTCCAATCTCAAATACAGATCCAGCTTGAAGCTGGTGATTATTAACGCTACACCATATTCATTCAGATGTAAATTAAGGAATCAACACAGCTCACCTAGTGAGTTCATTTAATGTTCTATTAACGTTATCTCTGTCATGACAGAGCTAGCTGCTATCTGGCTCTCGTAGGAAGGACAGCGGGAGTTACAGACAAGCTGATCTAGAGTCAGCAGCCGTGAGGTACGGTGTGAAACGCACTGGTGAATTAATCACTATGGCCGCTGGTGTGTTTCCAGGTCTCGGTGTCCTGTACGGCCCACACCAAATACAGAGTGGGCAGGTATCATGGGCTTTTTTTTTTTTTTTTTTTGTATGGCAACCAAACTGGAGGTATGTGAGCATGGGTTATATCTGTCATAGTGGGTTATGTATTGTGTGTGTGTGTGTGTGTGTGTGTGTGTGTGTGTGCGTGAATGTCTGCATGCACGTCTGCTGGATGTATCTGTGCTGGGACGTGTTCCCGAGGCCCCGAGGTTCTGTCCCTCACACCTCCCAGTCACGCCCCCTGCTGACAGTCTGTTTACCCACAGCAGGGGTGGGGGCAGGTAATGGTCACAGCCTACGTCAGGTCAGGTCAACACAACACAAACCCCTCCTCCCCAAACACACACAGCTGTATACAAGCCTGTACTTTCTAAGTTCACAGGAAGAAAGGCAGCACGTCACTCCCGTCTCCCACATGCATGTGCTTTGTGTTTATTATTTCTATGGGTTCAGTGTCCATTACGTCTTCAGTGGGTCTACATGGTGGCTGTCCACCGATTCTGTGTGATGACTGTTCGGTGCTTCTATGTGTCAAACGTTCGGTGGGCCTGTGTATGGTGTCCAGCGGTGTAACATCCCCACGCCGTATACTCACTTTCTGTGGAAGGCGTGTTTGCACGGGCAAATCCCCAGCTCGTCCTTCTGTTTGAACTCCTCCAAGCACACGGCGCAAATCTGGGGGAGGAGGAAGAGGCAGGAACCATCAGACAGAAGCTCCAGCCAGCGAGCGGCCCACACAACTCAGCACACACACGCCTCTTCTCCAGACTACACCCAGCCTTCAGACTCCAGTTGGCACGGCAGGTCACCGAGACGGTTCGGTAGGACAGACGCTTCGCGTACACAGTAGGGTGGATCCACGGAGTCGAGCTGGACGTTACTCTTTATTTACTCATAACAATACGAACAATACACCGTTCACTAAAGACAAAACCCATGTCAGCAATGCACAATTCACTCAAGACAATAATATTAACAGTGCACATTCACTAAAGACAAAAACACACTTCTCAATGCAGATCTGTGTTGTGTACACTCGTCTGCCATCTGGAGTCTCTACTGTAGGATTAACCACTAAAACCTGCACTGGTGATATAACTGGGTCAGAGTTAAAGATGAATCTTATTTAACTCGGGAGGTTTGACTTTAGTCCTGCAGTAGTTTAATCACAGGACAAGGTCGATATTATTCTGTTAAATGACTTTTCCTCCCAGCACCATCAATCAATCCAAACAAGAACAAAACCCAAAAACAACACTTCTGAGACTTCTAATGGAAGTTAATGGGACACAAATGAAAATGCTTTAACCTTCTAAATGTAGACAGTTTTCTCCTAAATCTATACATAAATTGTCGTTCATCTAAATTTCCCATCAGTGACAAAAAACTATGGCTTATTGGCAAAAAATTGCATCCATTATCAGCCAGGACAGAATTGAAAACATGGACGGAACTGCAAAAACCCCTCTGGTCCAGAAGCTCATTTAATAACCCTGTTCACCTGGACGGGGGGGATGACCAGAGCAGAGGCGGAGATCGCTTACGAGGACATCGCAGTGCATTGACGTCAAAGGGCTCATCGGAGAGGTAGAGGGATGAATCAGCTGACTCACGCCGGCTATTTCTCAGTAAGCTGTCTGAGTAAGCACGATGGCGAACGTTATTTCATGGCTTTTGTACGGACGTAACATTAATGTTGTTTTCTCTCAACGTGGACACACTGTGGACTTTCTTGAAATTCTTTCTTGAAACTCTTTCGTGATCGACTCTAGGCTAAATGATCAAGTGCCTTCTGCCTGAAATACAGCTATGTCAGAGGACTTTAAGATATTTGGCAGCTTTTCACAATGTTTTGTTGTTCTGTGGTGTTTGACCGGGTTGTAGCTGTGTGCTCTTCATTGTCAGCAGAAGTACGAGGAACACGGGCCATGCAAAATGAACAATGCTTAAGGCAGTAAATGGATGTGGAACAGTGGGCATTTGTGACAGTGTGTGTGTGTGTGGGGTGTGGAGGGGGGGTGTTAGTGTAGAGACTGCATCTACATCTCTGCGTTAGCAGGTTTCCATCGCAAGCTAATCCAAATCCAGCCGAAACGCTCAAGCCACAGTTGTGCCCAGGCCCCAAGTGGAACAGTACCCTCTCTCTCTCTCTCTCTCTCTCTCTCTTTCTCTCTCTCTCTCTCTCATCCCCTTATTCATTGCAGTTCTAGGGTGATTCATCATTGTGATCTTCACTAAAGGGAAATCATTCTCTATTTCAGTATTCTCTCTCTCCCCCCTCTCTGTCTCTCTGTCTCTCAGTACATTTGTCTTACACAATCTCTTCTTAACACCCAACAACTTGCAGATTTTCCAGCTTTCTGTGACTCCTGCCCACGTCCCTATTCTCCTTTTTAAGGAACGGCTTTTCTAAAGAGACCTGAACAAGGAGCTCTACACACATGCACCTGTAGTTTCACCTTTTATCATGTTTCTAATGTTTTATTGTGACTCTAATGTGTTTTATATGTACATTTTTACTGGCCCATTTGACCGGTCAAATGACTTTACAACAGTACTTAAGCACGTATGTTCTCTTACACGGTGTTGCAATGGGGGGAGGGGGGGTGTAGAGAAGCGTGTTCTTGTTTCACAAACAACATGTCTATGGGCATGACGTCATGTTTCACAGCTCCTGCCCAGTACTCAACTTATAAGAGATCTCTGGTTGCTAGTTAGTCTCTCCATCCCCATACTATGTTCAGAGATGAGTGGCTTAACAAACTCCTCCCTTCCTATGGTGCTCTCCAGCTGCTAAAGCCCTAGAAAAGATCGATTGTATGGCCGATATTTTTCTACAATCTTCTGTACAACATACACACAACTTCAAGAACAATGATAAATCAATAGTATTCCAAGTACTCCTCATACTTGGTCCATGTAGCTTATAACATGTAGACTCCTTCAAGTCCCGATTTATGACCTCTGGTCCAAACCATCCAAGCCTCAACAAACAAACAAATAGAATAAAGTTGGTGAGATTCTGATAAAAGTAGCAGACTGAATTCAACTGTGCAGCCGAATGGCAAAAATCGGTCTACTACTGTCTCTGGAAGAGCTTTACTGGCCATGTGTTTCTCCTATCTAGCTGTCACAGGGTGTCTGAAGGTAAGATAAGAGATTGCTTGTGTAAGCTGTGCAGGTCTTCACGTGAGAACTGACATTCACCACCTCTCAAAGGGTCCATCCATACTTTCTGCTAGTGCCTGGGGCTTATGTTTAATGTCCTTGATAATATCCTAATCTTTTTCACTTTATTGCAAAAAGAATCTTCCTTGTAAGTGTTTTGAGAGCTCCAAAATGTTTTCAGTGTTCTACAAAGAGCACTATGTCTTCTAATGTCTTGGTGGGGGGCATGGAAAACCTCAAGGTTTAGATGAGGAATGTGTGTGTTGGATTCGAGATGTTCCATCACTTCTGAAGTCCTGGTGCAGAGCCATACATGACTAAAACCTTCGCACTGACTTCACACCACCTTGCACATAGGCCTGGATAGCCTAGAGGTCTCAAAGAGCTGTCAAAGCACTCCCACCTCCTCTGAAATTAATATCCCTAACACTCCATTACAAGATCCATGTCTCCTCTTTAGAGTGTCAGAAAGATCAGCCATCTGGAAGCCAGCAAGCCTGAAGCTTAATATTTATAGAAGCAGTCACCCTGTGTATTCTGTGTATATTGGTAAACTGTTCCCAGAATCATCAGACACAACTGTCTCATCACATCGACACATACAGAACACACAAAAAGACAACTCACATATGCCAGTAAACCCACACACCCCTGCCACAATCTGTTCACCCTTTTACCATCTGGTCAACACAAAACCAGAACCATCTACTCCCAGACCCTCAGACTACCCAGACAGGGAAACTACTGAACTGGACAGACAGCATCCCAGCTCCTAACCTAACCTAGAACAAGTCACGAGACACAACACCTGTTTACACCACAGCTACTACTGGTACTTCTTAGAGACATGCTGACATTACTAATTCTTAATCACATATTATTTTATTTTCCCATGTTTATGTATCAAAGGCACATTTTCTGCTTTTCAGTTTTAATTAATGCAAATACTGAATAGCGAAATGCCATGCGCAATTATACACTCCCTAAACACTATTTGTCATTTATGGACACATTACAAAGAGTCTATATTAGTCTGGCAGACAGCAATCTTTATTTTTAATATTACTGTATGTTTTTGATCTAGTTAGCCAGAGTTGTTTAAAGTAGCTGGAAAAATACCTGATAGAATGTCTGACAGAGCTGTTAACAGAAAGACTGCAGCTACACTGTGTGACGCCAGCCATCCACTTTGGAAAGAGTGTGAATCTCTCCCCTCTGGTCCTGCCTAGTACCAGCGGACAGATCTTTTAGTCCATTAGAAACTGGTGATCAAAACCAGCCAAGTGTGGGGTCTTGTGGTGCATCCAACTGCATTTGTTGTTTGTGTTAATTCTGGGTATTTTAATTATAGAAGTGAGGCGTAACCAAAGAAAAATGTCCAGCATTGGCTGGAAAGTAAAGATCATTCATTCAATCATTAGTTCATTCATTCTTTCATTTTTATATTTTTTTATTCTTACCTCATGTAAGTTCAGTTCTTTAACTTTTTCCTTCTGAATAACCTGTGGAATAGAAAACAGAGGTGTGCTGATCAACAATTTAGCCCAGAATCAACGTACATTACACATGTGCACATATTCTAATCTCTTTCCTGTGCCTATGTGCTTATGTCCACCAGTTTACAATAAACAGCTTTTAAAATTCTTTAAGATTTCAAGTTAGAGTGGTTACATCATAAACTGAGAGCTTTCAAACCGTACATCAAAAGGATTTAAAAATCAGCAGCAGGTTGTTCCTAATCTTAACATGTGCAGCAATATTTATATTTATACATCCACATTTATGGTCCGTAGCATGTAATGGGAAAGACCGTGAGGGTAGACAAACGACATGGTGGAACTGGCCGTAGTGGGTCTGATGTGGGCTATAGCGACTCATGGTAGCAGCACCCATGGTTTGCTCAAACAGGCGATCAGAGCTACGGTGAAGCTGACCAACGAGACAGCCATCCAGTGTGCAGGGGAGGAAGACGAGTAAAGAGGAGTTTTGACTATGAGGAAGGAGTTAAACACGGAGGCAGCTGGAGGCAGCTGGGGGCAGCTGGGGGCAGCTGGGCTGGCGGGAGAATGGAGGGAGGCTGGGGAATGGAAAATGGTGACGTTGGCGAAGAGGAGTGTGGATTCATCAAGGAGAAAGGAGCCGTCTTGGGAAGGGGAGCGCAGGGGTCCCGCAGGGGTCCCGCAGGGGTCCCGCGTGGAACAACACTCGTTACTGACTTGTTCAAATCATTCAGCTGAAATGTTTTGGTTCACAGGACAAGGATCATTCTGCTACGAGCGAGGAGAACTTCGGCCCAGGTGCACAGGAGGGAGAAACTGATGTGAGCCTGGGGAACTGTGAGGGCAGGAGAGGGTGAAACAATATGACGAAAGGGAACTGGGCAGAGAGAGAAGGGAAGACGGCCAGACACAGCAGGTAAGGTGGGCTGGACGGGTGTTAATGACCTGAAGGTTGAAGGAGTGTTTATGAGGATCTGAAAGGCAAAGTGGTCGTTTGAAGGGACCAGCAGAGAATAAACCAAACAGCTTAGGAACGTTTACTTCTGAATGTCAGAGAGCAAGGTTTGGAAATGGAACATAAGGCATAATGAAATCAACATGGCAAATATAAATAGACTACTGCAGGAGTTAAGGTAACTTAGAAACCAGTGGAAGAGGAGGAGAGAGAAGGTATTAATACACAGCAAGAAGAGCTGATGGAGGAGGGGTTGAGGAGAGAAGAGGTCTGGAAGAAAAGGAGAAATAAGAAGGATTGTGCTGGAGAAGCCTTCTGTAAGAATAATTTTAATGCTGTTAAGGCCCATTTAATATGGTGAAATGTGGGAGATTCAAAGTTGGAGAACAGGGCATGAGAGGAACATTTTCATGGTGTGTATTCTCATCATGGTAAACCCAAAGTGACTGGAGCCACAAGATGTTTCACCAGTGGGTGATATAGGATGTCAAATGGTTGCCAGGCCATCAGAGTAGAGGGTGGTTCAAGATCTGGTGCTTGTGTAAAGACCTCCTTCCCCAGCAGGGTCTAATAGGGTCTCATACTGAGGGTAAAGGACCTCAACCAAGGTCTTAAAGTTCTTATGGACGTTGATGGCTGCAGTCTGGCGATCACCCTGCAGGAGTGGAGAGGAACTGGGGGGGGGGATGGTGGGGGTGAGGGTGTAATCCTTATTCCAAAAGAGAAGAATTCTGGGGGTTTAGATCAGTTACAGCCTATAAGCCTATGTGGAGGGTAAGGTTTTCTTAATGATCATGCTCATATTTCAAAGTGCGTAAGATAATCAATACTCGAGTGCAAAAAACTTCTTTACAGATTCAGAGAGCAGAGAAAGAGGGCATGGATCTACTTGTGGCTTTCCATTTATTTTAATGCATTTGGTTCGGTGCCACATGGACTTTTATAGAAAGCATTTGGGTTCTTCCAGATACCAGAAAAGATCACGGGGCCGGTTAAGGCTTATTTTGAAGATATTCAGTTTGTTTTAATAAAAGCAAGTATGAGTGTGAGATATGAAGAAACCCCGGGTTGAAGGACATATTCTCTGGGGAAGTGCAGTATAAAGGTGAAATGGCTGAGGCGTTTGGTACAGCGTCTTTGGTACATGGAGGTCAATGGAACCGGTGGAGTCTGTATTGTAGGTGCCGGTGGAGCTGGGTGTAGTCTTGGGCACTCGGGATGTCTTTATGGTTAAAGAGGTGTGGCTTAAGTTAAAGTTTAGTCAGGACACCAGCACTCAATGTTGAGCATTCTGGGAGGCATAGCGGGCTTAATTCAGCCAATCAGAGACAAAGGGAGGTGGATACCCAATGACCCCTGTGAAGAGCGTGCAATGTTGTAGTTTCGGGTATGAAGTGTGTGGGCAGGGCCCTATATGAAGGTCTAACAGTTCGGCATAGGATCCTTGACATCTTATCCCATCTATAATTACAATTAGATGCTCTTATCCAGAGTGACTTACAAAAGTACTTCAGACACATACACCTCACCACCCTCCTTGTTTATATAATTAGCCTCTATCACACGATGATCTGGGCGGTTTGTACTAGAATAATTAGTACACATGTGACCACGCCTCCCAAACACAAGAGCTTTGCTCTGGGGGAGAAACAATGCCACTCAATACACACCCAGTCGAGGCCTTGGTGGTTGGAGCTTTCTTGGCTGGGAGAAGGAAGCCACGCCCACTGGCCCCACACCGCCCACAGGCCCAGCTGCCTACTGATACGACCGTAGTGGTAATGAAGACACAGCAGAGGGTCTCCGGTCTCATAATCAGGCTAAGATTACACGGACACGTTTCATGGGGGTGGACAGTGACGATGCAAACTTTCAAGATGGACGGGTCAGGCGCTCACCTGTTTGTATGCATACAGCTCCTTGTGGGCCTGATGCCTCAACCTGAAACAGTGTGGGAAGAAAGCTTCAGTTACAGAACTGGAGATAAGAGCATTTTTCACACAACTCTTCATAAGGATAAGGTCACGATGTACCCGCCACCGCATCCAAAACACCCAACTCGCAACATTATTAGGTAAACCTGTCTGGTGTATAGATGCTTTTTCCCCAGTATACCATAACACGTACTCCTATCTGTTGGCATTGGCAAATCATTAGCCGCCCACTGCCCTGTTCAGCCATGAGCACATAATATGGTGGTGCACATAAAATAGCGGTGGTCCAATCTGAACATGGTGTCAGTAATGACGTGCTAGTGATCCAGCTCTGGTGTTTTGGGCTGACACACTATTATAGGCAGTGTGCTTTTACACACCTCAGCAAGAGGTCTGCAGTCCAAAAACGCGGCAAACCGTGCGTTTCACACAGCAACAGAGAGGCGGTAAACGTTTTCTGTACGTTGTTCTAATAAAGCAGCCGGTGAATGAGTATTGCTGTAAGTCAAGCCAACGTCATCTGATCCAAGCTCAATGACATTTGAGATGAAGGCAGCAACTGCTTAAGACGGCAAAACCCTATTTTGCCACTGACGCCTGGGTGTGACAGCAAAGGAAAATGAATTGCAGTTATACTGGTGAATGGCACACCAAAAATGCCAATGAAAACCTTTTATCCTATGATTGGCTTCTCACAAAGCATGAAAGCCAGTTTCAGTTGAAACAGGTTATAGATACAGGCTGCACGGTCAGGTACTGTAGCCTAAACTGTATTTTTAAGGTCACTGCATAAAAAGCAGCTCCTACAGCTAGTGACTGTTATTCATTTGTCAAATACGACCGTATAAAAAAGCCCCGTTAAAAAAAGCACATAAGAAAGACTTTAATTGTTAATCGATTTTTGATACATCTCACATTTTATGCCATCATGTCTTACCGATGCCATCACCAAGCAAGTCAAGTAATGCCCTCTCATTAAACGCCCTTTTAAACTTGTTGGTTTAACATTACGATTTTTTTCCATCTCAGCTCAGATCTGATGTATGGACCAGCTTTCCCCAAACCTAGGTCTTGTGAATTTACTGCTAGCTTCAAAACTTCAACGTTTAGTTACACTAGAACCAGTGAGAATCAGCCGGAGTCAGCTAGGACAGTCAGGGTGTCGTCTGGCCTGTGAGGCCATGGTCCCCGTCGCCAGACCCTACGCTGTCCTTCTCCTTGACCCCCAGGACACTGGCTGAAGTGGCACCTTGTGGGGGGGTTATGGGAGAAAACCGACCACAGCGATACCACTGAGCATTCAGAGCCTCGCTACAGCACTCAGACTGTGGGGGATGGGCAGCAGACTGGTTGACTTCAGCTAGTACCAGCAAGCCCGCTCAAACCCGCTCCTATGATTAAGACTCTCAGCCACCACTGTGTTTGTCAAGGAGATGTGTGTGTGTGTCTGAGTGTGTAAATGTGTGTGTTTGTGCGTACGAGTGTGTCAGAGTGTTAGGGAGAGTGAGCCGTACTGTGGAAACTTACTGGAATGCCACAATTCTAAGAGCAGCTGTGTAGAAGTGTTATTTGATCAACTGCTGTCATGAGTCTGTTTACTGTTGTTTGGCCACTGTTCACACCTTGTGTTAATGTATAATTACTAGTAGACAATTACTGTCAGGCCATCTAGCTGGGACGCTTTATGGGTCCTGGCAAAAAGTAACATCTTACCTCACGAGAATGACACTAAAACAACAAGCACATTGCATTCTGCAGGGGGGGATTATGTGTCAAACCATGACACACAAAACAAAATGTTAGTGTCAGTCGAGCCGAACATCATAACAGGCAGTGACTTTCGTGAAAGAAAAAAGCAACAACAACAAAAAAAGCCCCAGCAAAAATAAGCCTGTCAGATTTACTTCAATCTCAGGAATGTTGATCTCTTGAAGCAGAGTGACAGGGATCGGTAAAACGTGCAGCATGCCTTAAAAGAAAGATGCTAACATTCTGAAGTACACTAGCAGATAGAGATACAGTGGAAGGGATGGACGGGGGGGTGGAGGGGGTAGTTTGGGGGGGGGGGGGGGGGAGTGAGATAAGACCTTTAGCTTGAACTTTAAACGTAACGTTGCAACTGGCTGCTCGGAAAATCGATGTCCCCCCCCCCCCCCCCACCACGAAATGGCGGAACGAGGGGCTTGACACGCAAGCGCTGAAAATGCCAGGCGCAGGTGTGAAGTCTGAGATAGTCTTCCAGCTGGGAGAGAGAGGGACACCAGATGAACGTGGCTAGCACCACTCCGCCGCACACGCTCGCCAGGCCCGGACGCACTTCACGCGTACACGTCGTCTCTGGCAAGGGCGCGTTACATTCGGCCGCGTGGCAGACCGGGTGCGGCTCCCCGGCCCTGTGACTATCGCGTGTGTTCACAGGGCTGCGCAGTTAGCTCATTTTTAGCATTTAGCTGCCACTTTTACCCAAAGCAGCTTACGGACACACCTGAATACAATTTAAACGATCCAGAGTTAAGGGTCTTGAGGGCCCAACATTAGCACCGGTGGGGCTTGAACTAGCAACCTTCCGGTTACTTACTACCTTAAGGACACCGCTCCCATTTCCCCTGTGTTAGCGGTTTAATTTTTCCCTCTTCTTCAAGTTTTGCCATTCCATTCCCAAGTCTGCGTAGCAAAGGACACGTCCTGCATAGACGCCATTTAGGGCACTTAAAGTGAGTCTACGTACTTCAAACCTGTTCCAAAACAGAAGCTGTGAGGAACACGCCACCTCCAAGCCTACCCGCCACCCCCGATCATTGTTTTGGTTATGATGAATAGCGAATACAGCGCTGACAAGAAAAAACAGGGTGGTGGTGGAGGCCGAGTTTGGAGGCTGCTATTTCAGTCCGCCGCTAAATCTGCAACTGTCGTCATGCTGATTGCGCTCTGGCGGCGTATGAATATTTCAGAGCTGGGTTTGAGGTGCAAAGGAGGCCAGAGCATACAGCAGTGAGCAGGGTCGGGGGAGGTGACGAGGGGCGGAGACACAGGCACTTTGGTAGCACGTGATTGGCCGACCCAGCAGTGAGGAACTCTGCTTTTCCTGAAGTCTCATTTAAATGCAACATTCCCTCATCCGTGAATGGGTAATATGACCATGTCTTGTCCATTTAAGGATCAGGTCTGTTGAAATTAGACTTCCCCAGCAGAATTTATTCTCTTAAGGGAATACTCCACACTACACCTCCACACCAATCAGAGTACTTTATAAAGGTTTCAATGCTTGGTTTTACGGACAAAAATGACCCTCTAGATGCTTCCATAGGTCATATACAATGAGCGTCATTTTTGTATCAACTGGCAACATCTTTACAAGCATTGTGGTTGTAGTTTATCACTGCAGTATTTGTCTTAGGAATTACAGAGAAGTATACGTTAAATCTAAAGCTGCCCGGCTCCATGACAACAGCACCAAGTACAAATGCGATTGGCTAGCAGTTCTGATGGCTTACAGTCATACTGCAGATCTACATTGCACGGGATGGACAACGGTGGTGCAGTAGTCTTTGTTATGTCAGCTGTTCAGCTCACAATGTGCCTGGACTTTGGGTGACATTGCAGTTAAAAATAGATCCATTCCTAAGAGTCAGTGTATGAGCTGCCCTTGGGTTCCATTATGAAAGGAAACCGCCGAGGACGAACACGAGCGGTTGTGTCCACGGCAGGACCTGAAGGTACGGTGTCCTCAAGGCCAAGGACCGGGAGAAGCTCGAGTCGTGGGGGTTGGTTGGGGGGGTCGTTTCGCATCAGATTAGCGAGGCAGGGGCTACGTAGCGGCTTTCTCTGAACGGCACCGTCTGACCATCTTACGCCTTCGCGGCGGACCGTAAATCGGAAGAGGCAATTTAAAGACCACAGCTGCGGGACCGGAGCGATGCGAATGACAAACAGAAGAGGGATGAGAGTGGAAAAAAGGATCTGAAACTCCACTTACACCTAAGTGAGTCTGACTGGGCACTAGCTGTAAGATGTAACTGCAGATACAACTTGCACGAAGAGCCAACCTATAATCTGTCCAGAGAAACTGGAAGTTTCAGAGATCCTTAGTCAGCTATTCAAACAAAGTGCTTGTGAATTAGTGGTAGGAGACACAACTCCTGCGTGTGGAGAGGTGGACTGGCGTGCTCCTGGCTGAAAGGCGTCCCTCCCAAGCAGCAACATCTGCCAGTGCTCCCTGTCCTGTTTAACGCACAGTTCTTTCTCCTCACGGCTTACACACACAGACACACACACACACACACACACACACACACACACCCACACTCTTTCTTCTTCCCTTCTGCAGGTTGATTTCTGCAGCGAGGAGAAGTGTGAGATTCCATGCAGGGTTCCTCTGCTCTGACAGCCAAGACACACCCACTGGCTGGCACAGCGAGTTCCCGCTGAAAGCCCAGTCAACAATGCTGAACGATTTGCGGGACATTCAATGTTTGCATGAAAGCATGCACACGTATTCAAATACACATACACACACACACACACACACACACACACACACACACACACACACACACACACACACACACACAATGTGCACTTCTGTCCCACAGCTAGACTTTCACAATGGAAACCACTCTACCTTTTTACAAGGAAAAACAATGAGGCGATGAGCTTAACTTTCCACTGTTTACCGTCACTGAGTCATTCACACTCCCTCCCAACAGTTTACGAGCTGCGTTTATCGCTCGTGTGTTTCAGCTCCCCACAGCGAGCGTGCACACATCGCAGACGCTGCCGTGCGGAACCAGGGTCCGGCTTTCCGGACTCCCCTCTCTGTGTTCCATCGCTTTGATCTATTAGCTTCAGAACTGCAGGCATAGCAAATAAACCCCAGGCACCAGAGTCTAATCCGCCCTGGTGTCCCCACCCTCGTGCGGGCCTAGAAGCTGACCTGGCAGTGCTGCACACCTGTACGGGCTCTCACAGTGAAATGAGGCAGCAGGCGTGCCCAAGGCAGAGAGAACGGGGGCGGGCCCTACCTGATCAGGTAGCAACAGAAGAGGAGGCTGAGGATGAAGACGAAGATGGCGGTGCCAAAGACCACGATGTAGATGTTGAGGGGGAGGTTCTGGAACCCAATGTTCGGCATCCTGAAACTGTCGTGCTGGAGGTCGGAGGTCATGGATGTCCTAGAGAGGGCGGGGAGGAGAGAAGGGATGAGAGGAAGGGGGAGGGGGAGGGAGGAGAGGAAGAAGATGGCGAAGATGGTTAAGAAGAGTGGGGCAACAGGGTAAAAAAATCATGCCCATCACCCGCGCCTGGATGACTCGTGTGACACCACAGATGCACCATGGCTCACATTCAACCTACCCCCCCACCCACAATCCGATTTCCCCTGAAACTGTTTCTATGACAACCATTAATGCCCCCCCCCCCCCCCCCACCTCCCTCGCTCGTTAATGAACAAACAGCCCGCCGATTACTGCCAGACAGGGCGAGCGCAAGGTGACCAGACAGCGCAGCAGTCTGGGGTTAAGTGGGAAAATGGAGCAGGGAACACAGTCGCTGCAGGGGCTTTCACTGGGAGAAAATGATGCTTAAGTGATGTGTAGAGACTTCAGTCAGCCCGGACTACCTCTCTCTCAGAAAGATCAGCGATACCATCTGACCTTCACAAGTGGACTTGAACCTTCATGTCAACCTTGAAAGTTAAACTTTGGAATATTTAGAGCTTTGAAATTTTTGCTTTCAAAAGCATATGAAATGAAACCTTTGAAAGTTTGTTTCTTCTCTGTCTGAAATGTGCTGTGTGTGTGTGTTACTGTTTGAGGAGCCAACACAGGTAAACAGAACTGCTCAATGAAGACCCACCTTACACCTCCAGCACAGACATGTTTGGACTTGCCTAAAAAGAGGTAAAGGAGACAGATTATGTGAATGTGAAAGTGAGTTTGTGTGAGTGTGTGTTCGTGTGTTTATAGATGAACGTTACATGATGAACATCCATCTTACACCTAAAGCACGGACACGTCTGGGCCGTTTTAAACACAAAGGTGAAAAAGAAAATGTGAGTGTGTGAGTTGTACAGTTCTCACTTTCGTTTGCCTTCATGAAGAAACCCCTGCCCACTGTCTGTGAACCTGACCGAGGCCTTAGACACAGGAAAGCTCTTTGGGGTCCATCACAGACCACCAGCTTACAGACAGACCAGTCCAAACGAACCCAGAAATGTGACAGGAATACCAGTAAAATAACACCACCAGAACATACATGCGTAATGAAGCCAGTCCTGCAGACACAAGACGCAGCATTTTAACAAATACAGGCAAGGAGAGGTAAGAAAAGCTCGGAAAGCTCAAAGCTACCAGGAGATGTCAAAGGTTAAAAGGTTAAAAGATAAAGCTTTGTTCCAGTCAAGAGGTCAGAGCTATGCCTAAGGGCACCGAGCTGGTATGTGGCCATGGCAGCTGTCGCTGACGCCCACCAACGTGTCCTCACTCTCCTGACAGGCAGCGACAGCCAATCGGTGTGACGGCTGTTGGGAGACCTGGGGGCCGCTTGGCTGGCTCCGCCCCAGGACCGGCCGCCCATCGCCCGTCCAGCGGTTCTTATTGGATCTCTGCCTTCGCAAATGTCTAAAGTTGGACTGAACCGATAGCGAGGTGTCAGCACGATGAATCTAACCTCGTCTCCATGATCTCACGGTCCCGCTGGAGAAGTGTCCCGTCTGCTGTACTGTTGCACTGATAACAAGACTAATGCAACCTGGCGACGTTCGTCTGGATTAAAGCCAAAGGTTTCGGCTTTCATACCCCATCATTTCCAGTTTCCACATTTCCATGTTCCACTTCCTGCATCACAACTCCGCCCCTTTCTCTTTTAAAGGCTGGCACACTGCAGGAGCGCATTAATAACCACTCAACGTCGACTCAAAGTCAGGTTCATGCTAACAGTGCTAACAGAACACTGCTTTGATTGGCTAATAAGCTCCAGGCACTAACGTCGGTCCATGAGAGTGGCCATTATGAAGGAGCGAGACAGGGTCAGATGAAGGAACCTCAAAGACCACAGCAGGTACACCAGCAAGGAGACGTCACGCTGAAGCACCTCAACGTCCAGTAAAGTGGCAGCTGAGAACTAATCTTGCTCCTTTCTGCCAGGGTGGGGGGCTCCATCTGGCTGGACGTGGTGTGTGAGGAGGAAGGAGGTAGCAGGTAGCACCTCTGAAGCTCAACTCCTTCCTTCTGCTCGGCTCTTGTTCAATCATGGACTCTCTGCTACAGGGCCGTCTGTCACTCTCACCACCAGCGTTTCAGCTCTAGGGCTGATGGCCCCACGAGAAGAAATTTGCAGCGATCCCTGCATCTCTCTCTATCTTTCACAAGCCTTAAGTCACTTTACACTTTACGTAACTCAGAGACAGTGAGTTTCATGTGACCTTCCTTAAAAGCCATACAGGATCAGGAGTGAGAAATGCCATTCAGAATTTTGAGCTTCATTCACGACTCCTGTGCTCTCAGTTTATGATTAGGGCTGCAGGATGCTTGAAGCACAAAGATTCATTTTGCACCGTTTCGTCCTTTAATTCCTTTGACAATACACCAGAGTCAATGAGCAACGGGTATGAGAAGGTACTGACAGTGTGTGTGTGTGTGAGAGAGAGAGAGAGAGAGAGAGAGACAGTGAGGGAGAGGGAGGGAGTGAGAGAGAGATGACTGGATGTTCCCTGCTGTGAAATGAAAATCAAAATGTACAGAGTGATTTCTCCAGGGCGTCAGGAAATGGGTGCGACTGACGCTCAAACAAAGAAAAAACAACAACGACAACCCAAAACAAAAGGCAGCAGGTGATCAGAGTGCCGAGCTGGACGCACCACCAGGCCCGAGCGTGGACGACCTGTCCCTGCGGCAGAAGGACACAGACATGCCGCAGATGTGTCTGCTGTGGTCTGTGCTCACCCCCCCCCCCCCCCCCCCCCCCCCTTCCTCTGTTATATAACTGCTATTGGGGCAACAGCACTACCACATTCCAGCGCGTGTGTGTTATCTACAAAGTGGGGCCTCACATTTCAAAGCCTCCGCTGTTGGCGTGTGTGGACAAACCCCAGCAGGATGAGCCTCATTAACACGGCCCCTCCCACCCCTGTCCGGCCTGCGGACGAGGACCGGGGGGGGGTCTGGGCACCCGGCGGTGCGGACGAGGCACAAGGGGCAAGGGGACCTCCCCGTCCCTGCCAGCCAAAGCCTTCACGAGGCAGAAGCGCCTGGGTTGATACCGGTCCTTCAGTCAGTACGTAAGGCCAAGCAACTGCTGCTCTTCTCAAATGGAAGCTTGTGAAGTCACACGGTCTGTTTAGGGAGGATTATATAAGGCTCAATCAGCACCGCACTGTGGAGGAACCGCTGGGTTATTTTCGTAGCTGGGTGAGAAGACGCTGCTAAGTTCTCCGACTTCAATCTGTGGTCTTCACAGCTCTTGTTTAAGAGGAGGGAGGGCACAGTATTTGGGCGCAATCGAAAACGTCTGGTTGTTCTGACTTGTTGACTTCATTTAACATTTCGACGGCGGTGGTGCAGAAGCTGTAGGAGGTTTTTAAAAACCTCAGGAAACTCCCCAAGTGTATGTGACGCAGGGCTGTTTTTTTTTTTTTTTTTTGGATTGTTTGCTTTGTGTCTTCAAAAAAATTCTATAAGCACTTCTGCTGTTAACATTCCTTTCCATGACAGACAAGCTAAACCTCGAGTGCTACAAACTGCTGACAGAGGTCACAGCCAATGAGAAGGCAGCCAGCGACCCCTCGTCCAGCTCTGGTTATTAGACTGAAGCGCCATGTGCTCACAGGCCACGCATCGCGGCACCTCTCCGCGACGATTTCAGCCGGCTGCACCTCGTGAGGAAACCCTACAGCGGCACAGCGGGCTGGATTCGCACGGACCACTGAAGTGTTTGCCTGGTCGGTCAGGCGTGCGATGGGCACACAGGTTTATGAGGACCGCTCTCTCTCCGAGCCTGGCAGCCGTGGGTCAGCTCCAAGCTGTTTTCAGAGGCCTCCTCTATCGACCCGGTTCTTCCCTCGTCTTCCTGAGAAGCCCGTGTCATCATCGCGGCACCGGCCCACCGGAGAGGGTGCGGGTACAGTGCTCTCGTGAACTCACCAGGAAGTCACGTTTTTCACCACGTCCCGCAGGCATCCTGACGTTGAGTACGACAATTGGAAAGTGAAAGTGTTTTGTGAAGGCTTCACTAGTGCGATGGAATACACTGAAAAACTCATATACTGTATACTACTGTATACTACAGCACGGTATCACGTCACTCGGGATAACCCCAGACAGCTTGCACAAATGCTCACAATTCCTGTCACTACAGCAGCCCGTGCACACGCTGGACACCTGCGCATGCATATGGCCTCCTCGTTAATTTACAGGCAGCTGCACGCAGTTTTTACGTGCACAAGCATCTCTTCTGGCTAAAGAGTCGACGTGACCTGCAGGTGAAAGGTTAAAGACAGGCCAAAGGATCCAAGATACGTGTTTCTGTGAGCCTTATATCACGCAGATGTATTTTTTCCCCCGAATGCTGCAGGGAATCTATTTCTCGCTTGTGAATCTGATCCAGTGTCGTGCTCGTCTTTATTACACTGGGACTGGCAACGACACCTTTGGTTCATTCCACTGGCATCATCTCACATGCTTACAACTTGGGGAGAGTTTATATAGTACACGCTATTTCTGCTGAACAGAAGAGTGACATGTCCCAGTTATGGTCTTGCATAACCCAACAGCCTTCTCAAATCACACTGAAATGCGGTTTCACATAGACGGGCTCCCTTTCCAAACGCAAACACTGGTTCTCCTGATATTCATGTAAAGAGCACTGGACCCCCACATAGAGCAGTAGGCCTCCATGAAGAGGTCCAGATGCCCATAACCTCCCTCTCGGGATTAGCACACAGGTTTAGCCAAGATCTCCCACCCAGTCCAGAAAGGACAGACGCCAGCGGGCTGTTCCTGTGATATTCCGCCCCGGCTCTGATTCTTGGGGAATCCACAGAGGGTTATTCCCAAAATAAGTCTGCCATCACTCGGAGGTGTGAATCTACGACTCTGTTTACAATCGCATGCTGTTTCGCAAAAAAACCCCCGACACCCAGACCAAAACCGACTGAACTGATTCATGAACCTTTTCACTTCCCCAAAAGTCCCGTCTGTACACTACGACCTACACACTGCAATCAACCCGCAACAGTACTTGGGAATTCTAAGTACACGCTGTCTGTGAGCCTCGTGTCATATGGACATATTTGACAACGCGACTACGCTGACCAGGAAGCGATCGGTCTGATGTGCAACTCTTTGTCCGGTCACAAGTTCATGATGTGTTGTTGGCTGATGACCGCACAGGAATTTCATTTGAGCTGTACTGTTATTTCCCTCCTTTCCTCCGGTCACAGGCTGAAAAGTGCCAAGATGCCACTAAAAATACCCACTCAGAGTGCCACTAAAGAGAGAAGTCGTCCGGTGTGGTCAGCCTTGTCACACACTTTTTATCATGCGCTTTTAAAAACCCGAGTTCGCCGACATGACACAGGTGCTCCCCAACGTGATGGGTGCAGGCTCTCCCGAGCCCGACACGTTCCCACTGTCCAACCAGGCCACGCAGGGACGCAAGAAGCCACTGACACACGGAGCCTGGCTGCAAATTCATTTGCCATCTCTTCTCTCTTTCATTTATATATCTCTCCCCCTCTCTCTCTCCCTCCTCTCATTTTTCTTTCACTTTCTCTCTCTTTCTCTCTCCTTTCCTTCTCTCCCCTCTCTCTCAGTTTCTTTTTCTCTCCATTTCTCTCCCCTCTTAGTTTCACTCTCTCCCCCTTTCTCTCTCCCCCTCTCTCCCAGTTTCTCTTCGTTTCTCTCCTCTCTCTTAGTTTCTCTATCTCTCTCTACCCCGTTCCCTCTCTCTCCCCCCTCCCTTTCTCCCTTTTTCTCTTTCTCTCAGTTTCTCTCTCCCCCCTCTCTCTCGACCTGGAATAGCTGCCTGTTTGTGCTATTGCGCAAGTCTGGCCCAGGGTCTCCTCGTGAGGTCCGTGTGCAGAACAAAGACTGCTCCCACATTCGCCAGTGGAAATTTCCACTGGCAGCCCCGACTGCCCAAAAGCCAGCCACACATCTGAGGCCTTTAATGCCTTTAATACACTACAGCCCTTTAGGAAGACCACACCAAGGCACGGGGTCCTTACACTACAGCCCTTTAGGAAGACCACACCAAGGCACGGGGTCCTTACACTCCAGCCTCTTAGGAAGACCGCACCAAGGCACGGGGTCCTTACACTCCAGCCTCTTAGGAAGACCGCACCAAGGCACGGGGTCCTTACACTACAGCCCTTTAGGAATACCACACCAAGGCATGGGGTCCTTACACTACAGCCCTTTAGGAAGACCACACCAAGGCACGGGGTCCTTACACTACAGTCCTTTAGGAAGACCACACCAAGGCACGGGGTCCTTACACTACAGCCCTTTAGGAAGACCACACCAAGGCACGGGGTCCTTACACTACAGCCTTTTAGGAAGACCACACCAAGGCACGGGGTCCTTACACTACAGCCCTTTAGGAAGCTTTCGTAATACGGACAAGCTGGCGGGAGCTCCTATCCTTACAACCGTAGGCCTGCTAATGTTCACCGAAGGCTCAACATCGTACATGGAATCATGGAAGGCGATATAAAATTATTTTGGTGAAGTGTAAACGTTACTAATGCTTAGGCCTATCCAGTTGCTCTGATGGCCCACACAGAGAGGAGTGTCCCACCGAGCGCTGAAGTGTTCTCACATTCTGTGAACTCTCCATCATTTGTCCTTTACTCCATTGAGGCGTTTGCTGCTTCCAAACATGGCGACACACATGAGCCCACTGTGTAGGCCGATTTTCTGTACAAAACGAACTGGAAAGGCCTCCAGGTTTCAAAATATCCAACGCCATGGGTCGTGTTTTTACACGCTTGCACCGAGCCACGGTAGAAGTAGGTTAGAGCCCGACTCTCCTGTGGATTGGGCGAAATGCAGGAGGTATTCAGTGTGATGTATCAGTGCACCAGCCTGAGAGAACCGAGCGAGTTGCTCCATCCTGACTGGTCGGATCTCGACCGCATTGGCCGGGTCACCGTTTGGGATTACCGGAGTGTGAGGGAGAGTGACTGGCGCACAACTTAACCGACACTTACGCGGCGCAAGTGTGAGGTTAAACGCGACGAAGGGTACAGAGGTGCGGTCACACAACAGGAACACGTCCCTTCATGCAACACTGGTCTTAGTACAGAGTGCATTTGAGTTAATACTCAGTATATATAAGACGCAGTTCACTTGTGGATTTTTTGTTACAGTGGACCACCTTGTTTTCGTGCAGGTGAAAGGGAGCTTTGTTTGTGTGTTTGCTGTCAGGGTTCGGATATGGGGAACTTGGCCCTAGAACAGCAAAGGCAGGCATCTTCACAGAGATCCTGGGCTCCAACAGTAACACAAGATGAAACAAACAAGCTGTCAGAAGTGGCACAGGCAGCTGGGTTGCCCATCCCACCCCCACCAACAGCCCCCCAGCCGGGTCGCCCATCCCCCCACCAACAGCCCCTCAGCCGGGTCGCCCATCCCCCCACCAACAGCCCCCCTCAGCTGCTCCTCAGCCTAGATTCACCGCATGGATTTACCCTAACCTCTCCTCAGGTCATGTGCATTCATAAATTATCCACTGCCTCTCACCGTGCCACCTTTTACAATCACACACTCACACACACACACACACACACACACACACACACACACACACACACACACACACACACACACTTACTTTTTAACTATCACTTGCTAACTATCACTAAAAACATAACACATTGCCCTAGATATTTTCAGCGTTTACAGATCCGGTCACTCAAATAGTTCACATATGACCCTAATCGCGCACTTCTCCCCTGAAACGACCTTTCTGTAAATACAGCGTCTTTAGTGTCGTCTAAACATGCACAGATCCTGGCGCTGCTGCAGTTTGGTCCAAAAAATTATGTCTGCAACTATTCTGATCAGCCATTACTACTGCACTCAACTACTCCCATTACATCCTGCAGAAACGCCTCGGCTAGCTCTGGTCAGGCCGAATACACGCCAGACGTCCGACAGATCAGAACGGAGAAGGGCCCTGTGTGAGATCAGCGCGTGCGCTCTTGGACCGGCACGACCTTCACTGTAAACAGGACCTGCCACCAGATGACCCCTCAGACAGGCACCACTGTCAGCTGTAAACTATAGACAGCTGGAAATTCGCCCGAACAAAATTAGCCAATTACCTGAGCACACGTGGCAAAATCTTCGAGTAAGCGTGTTGTGCCCCCCCCCACCACCACCACCACGTTCCTGCACCGAACGGTCCGCTCATGTTTCCCAGTGTATTAAAATACAGCAATACAGCCCGCCTGACCCGAGGAGAGGGGGACGGTGGAGGAGAGCGCACGCCGGTAGCATGTGGCGGTAAAGGAGGGCCGACGTGTGACCGCACGCTCGCTTGTCTGTCAGAGAAAGCCGGGCTGCAACGACCGTCGTGGGAGAGCGTGAGGTCGTGAGGGGAAGAGTTGAGCTTTGTGTTCGGTGTGAGCCGTGTTACACCACACACCGTACGACAGCACCGTTTGCACTCTAAGGGGCCAGGAGGGGTAATTTGATCACCATGGGGCTCGCAAAGGTTACTTTATTTACCCGCCGAAGTTACTTCATTACGCCAACATGACAGTAAAGCCACAGATGAGACTTTGCTTGTGGAGGACAGCGCTCTCAGGCAATGAAGATCTGATGATGAAGTTGAAGAGCTGGATTTTCAAGACGCTGGCAGAGAAAAGCCTGCCGCGCTCAGCAGACATCGACTGGTCACTCCGTGTGACTCCCTGCCTGGAGTTTGCCATGGTAACTCATCTCTAAAGTAGTGCCCTATTCCCCGGCCTGTTCAATAAAATCATTTACTCTGTTACAAAATCAGAACACAAACATCCACCCGATGCCAATAAAACAAACTCAGTGCCATACACCATACACTTTCCTACCTCTTTTATCAACTACATACGGTATCAAAGGTGAGTAATGAAAGGAAGGGTAGACATTAGGAAACCTGGAAATAAGTTGCCTTTTGCAGTGGAGCTGATCGGTCATTGATAGATTTGGTCTGGACAGATGGACCTCTCCTTAGCTGTGAGATGGCTGCACTGTGACTCAGATGGACTGGTTCC
This sequence comes from Brachyhypopomus gauderio, assembly GCF_052324685.1. NCBI lineage: Eukaryota > Metazoa > Chordata > Actinopteri > Gymnotiformes > Hypopomidae > Brachyhypopomus > Brachyhypopomus gauderio. The sequence continues at coordinate 45,376,001 of NC_135211.1, read as the reverse complement.
ATCCCAAAGCATTATTAAAGGATGGAGTCATAATATGTGTGTGTGTGTGTGTGTGTGTGTGTATTATAAATATAACCTTACACCACAAACACAGCTATGTAGTCCAAAAGGGAAAAGCCACCCAAACAATGGTTCAACCCAGATGGTTTATGTTTTCCAAGGGGACGTTAAAAGTTACTCCCATTTGTCTGGGCTGACTGAAACCTTTCCAGCACTGAAAGCTCGCTGTTAGAAACTTAAGCAGATGACAGAAAGAGCAGAGAGCAGAGGGACTGTTCCAGGGACTCATCTCCACTGAGTTTCCAGGACACTGGGTGGAGTTCTCACCAAGCCAGCACACCCATGTCTAAAAGTCAGGTTTGTTCTCCCTGCGAGAAGCAACAGCCTTTAAAAGCCCAATTCTCGCATTTGCACAGATGTAACGTTACGTAATATCATAGCCGCAGGTTTTGAGGGGACAGGGCCCCTCCCAAATGCCTGCAGGGAGTATTTCCTACTTAATTCCCCTTTACAGCATCACTGTGATTTCACTTTATAACAATGTGATATGGTTTGTTTTGGCTGTTTGGCACAGCCAAATCACTGTTCTTAAATCGTAGTGTTTTTAAAAGGAGTCCGGTTAAGTACTTAAACGAATAAGTAAAAATGTGTTTGGATCATTGTGCAAGAGACCCAAGGGCCGAGAACTTGAGGGCTACTCGTGAACTGAGACATGGGCACAATTTTTCATAACTGGCCTGTTTTGAACACCTGAAATGCAGTATAGGAAAACGCATGTGGCCCACCGTGTAATGTAAAATTATTACTTTACTTTATTGCGTTATAAATGTCGTCCCCTGTGTGGCAGTTTTATTTAACATATAAGACTAATGAGTTGTGGGACACAACTCGCTCCCTCCCCAACCTACAACACTGCATTGGTCTATGAACACCTCAGTGTAATACTACGCATTATGATGCTCTCTTCTCATGCTCGTCATCTTGCATGGTTAAGGAAGCACGTGGACATTTTTTTTTTGCTAGATAACCAAGACGTTTTATAGACATTATCACCACACTCGTGGTGACTAAATTATCCATCGTGTATGAATAGGCTGCTTGAGTTTGAACTAAATGAGTGTCTCCTGCGGTTCTGCCCAGTGTTATATGAAGGTGGACGTGATACTGCAGGCTGGAAGCGTTTGAAAGCAGGTGTTTGGACCGAGGTACGAGTATCCGTTGCTCAAGTGCGACGGTAGACCGAGAGATCTGCCGTTCTCGCGCGCAGCTCCACCGTGGCACGAGCCCTCCCGACGCGCTTTGAACGCAGCGCGTGCGACTGAATCTGGGCGCGTGTACCCGGAGAAGATCAGCGTCAACGAGGACGTGTGCTCGGTGTAGGGTCGTTTGTGTAGCGATACTCTTGGGGAAGCCGTGATTAGTTCTTAATGGACGTCCCTGTGCAGGGGAACACGAGTGTACACGTCGTGCACGCACGAGCCTTGAATATTGTTCAGCTAATGTCAACAATTAAGTCCGCTCGGCCAGTTCTGGAGATGCAAGAGAAACATCTGACAGGGATGTTCTCCTTACTGAACCTGGGCCAGATGATGCGTTATTGGGTGTAATTGGCCGTGGTTAATAAACGGGCTGCTTTAATAAGACGCTGTAGCGTCACACCGTAAATCTGCAGGACGCAGCACGTTTTAATCACGCCGATCGTAAAAGTGCCACTCGTAAGACGCACAAGGCCGATATCTGCAGGAAGAATCAGGTTAAACAAATATCTGAGTAAATGGACTTAACCAGCCGAGCCAGAGAATTAAACATCCACATCTAAATATGTTTAATGAGGCTCCTAAAATAGCCCAGGTATACTGCTACGTGTTCTCTCTCTGACCCCGGGCATACTTTCAATTTCTGACAGATACCATGCAGGAAGTCGCCTCTCCTTGTGTTTATATTGTGTAATATACACATGGTGGTAAAACCCAAACCAAAACATGGTACTAAGCGCGAGGAGATCGGACTGTTTGGAGGATCAGATCCCAAACCGATGCTGGAGCTGTGTAAACACTAACGTTAGATAAACGCCCTTCCCGCATGGTGCAGAAAAGGGCGGATCAGCCCACGCACGCGCCGTTACACCAGAACCAGTTCACCGAACCTTTCCGAACTGGGTCCCAGCTCGTGGAGACAACACGACCAGCAGCGTGCATGATGCGTGTGGTCAGATGTTAAGATGCCAGCCATTTTTACATTGGATTCTACTTAGCTGGCGAGCAAGCAAACGTTCCCGATATTGAAATCGCTGATAAAACAGAACATGTAAGAAGAGACGCTATAATTCTCCGTCACGTTATACGATCCAACTTCATGTTTGCCATCCATAATATGTCCTCTATGCACAGAACTGAGGGCTAACTGTAGTCTGGTAGCATTAGGGGGCGTAGAAGCACATGCAACTAACAAATGTGTGTCAAAACATAATCATGCAAACCATAAAGGCAAAGCACAAACGTGCATTAATGTAACACCCTGCATATTATGCAACACGAGTGAAAATCTGCTTCATTTTAACACAAATTTAAATGTGCTTGCTGTACAAGGAAGTATGAGGGGGGAGTACTTACCAACCTATCTTTTTAGTCGTTTTCCCTCTTCTTTCTCGTACGAACCACAATTATTATTATGAAACGAGGCTATTTTAAGCCAGGCAGGAAACGATGAACGATTCTTCGCGGCGGGCGTAACTGTATAGGACGCGATACACTTGGGATCGATTTTACACATCGATCGATTAGTGCTGTGAAAGTATCGCCGTTCACCGATCTAAAGACCACAGCGCCAGCATCGCGGATTCTCCCTTAACTTAAACGCTCGTAGTACGGCAGTTAAACGGCTCCACGCTCGCTCCGATGGGCTCAGGGTGTGGAGAAGGTTCGACTACTGCGCTTAATAAAGGAGGCAGGCCGACGAACACGTTTTTTGGTGAACGATTGTAACAATTGTGCACGTAGCTCACGAGGTCCCTCCTCCCTGCCGCTCGGGCACAGATGCAGGCGAGTGTAGCGCTCGCGCGAGGAGTGAGGAGGCTGCGCGCGCGCTGGGAGGGGGGGCTCGTGTGAATCTGACTGGTGCACGCTCGAGTACCCGTCACACCGTGCAAGCTTCACGATATCAGCCACCGGATTGTCCCAGCATTCTTTAATAAGAATGATAAAGAGCACAAGACCGCGAGATACCTTCATATGGATTCAGACATGAGACTGGTGGCATCCTTGTTACAAAACACATGGATTGGATTTACTATCGGAATGTTTCTGAACTGTAACACTGGCATCAAACCTTGAATCAGCGTACTGTAAAGTGACTCAGTATACTCTAATGTGTATCAGTATACTCTAATGTGTATCAGTATGCTCTAATGTGTATCAGTATACTCTAATGTGTATCAGTATACTCTAATGTGTATCAGTATGCTCTAGATGTGTATCAGTATACTCTAATGTGTATCAGTATACTCTAATGTGTATCAGTATGCTCTAGATGTGTATCAGTATGCTCTAGATGTGTATCAATATACTCTAATGTGTATCAGTATACTCTAATGTGTATCAGTATGCTCTAGATGTGTCACCCTCAAGCTGTAACAGTGAAAAACTCCCCATAGTCCTTGAGGGCTTCAGTGTAACTGTAGCAGGAAGTGCATTCTAACCCTCCCGATTTGGGGGGTGTCAGAGGGTGCGCACGTCTGCGGCGTGCCCGCATGTGCCACTGCATGCCAATGAGCTAGCAATGACAGACACACATTGTGCCAGGCCCACGTGGGTGGTATCATGTGACCCGGTGAATAGGTGGGTGCAAACAAGACTGGGGGACGATGATGCCAGGGGCCACAAAAGCCCTTTGAGGCAGAGACACAGAGCATGAGAGTGCCACTCACTCTGCAGATACGAGGGGGGCACACACACACACACACACACACACACACACACACACAGCGGTGCGCCTGGTACAAACCGGGCTCCTCTACGAAGAGTGGGAGCGTGAGCCCTAGTGTCATGAAACGTGCTGTGGCGTGAGCGCACTAAATTGTTTCAATTAAGCACATTAAGCACCAGTTTGGTTGAGTGTTCTCCAACGTGTCCCGGATACGCGATTAAAACGATCTCCTGTGTCTCTGTGTCACTTTTTGTCAAACAGTTCAAATGAAGAATCTGATGTGAAGTGATGAGGGCCTGAAGAATGCCCACGGCGGAGTTAACATCACTTGCAGTTTCTCAGAAACTTGGCAAACATGCAGTGTTTATGAACCCACAGAGCCTGGGTCTGAAGTGTACACACATCAGCCTTTCCACCCCTTTACCATGAAGTTTACTGTAAACAGTTGCCCCTTCAATGTCACATTGAACTTTAATGTCAGTTGATTCTGTAGCTGCTGTCTGTGATCATTGAGGAATTACTGAGAGTCTCATGGTCTTCTGATGCTATGAGTCACTAACATCTGTGGCTAAGCTCAAAACCTCTTTCTGAAAGCTCATTCTATGTATCCTTGGAGATGAATTGATGTCTCCCCCAATAATAATAATAATAATAATAATAATAATAATAATAATAATAATAATAAAAATAAAGCTTTTCTCCCAGCTTCTTATAGGTCAGTTCACTCAATATTACTCAACTGTAAGCTCTCTCTCAGATCATAGTGTACTGCAGACAGTAACATAATGTCAGTATGCAGCCTGTTTTGACATAACACACCTTTGATTAAAAAAAAAACCCTGTCTCTGTCTATGTGATGAAACACACCAGTTCACCAAAACGTGTCAGTCAAGCGCGTAAAACTGCAAAAATAAATCATCGTGGTTCAGAGGACTTGGAAGCCCGGACGTGGGTATTTGCACCAGATTTAAGCATTTATGAATACAAAGTGTTGACTTTGATAGCAACTATGTATTGTCATTTTACGTCTTTTCTAAGATTAGATGCATGATTAGAGTTGTGACGAAGGTTTTATTTAAGGGTGAACGGAAGTGTAGGTGTGCGTTTATGGATAATTTCCTAATCTGATTCACAAGAACACCGGAAATGGCGAGACAGAAGGAGAGACGCATCTAAGGTGCATCTCCATGGTGATAATGCAGCATGAACTCCACCGTTCAGGTATGAGAAACGCAGCCGGATTTGGGTCGAGTTCTACGTCTTATCTCCCTCTAGTGTTCGAAAGACAACATTACACAAACTTTTACTTCCGTACAAAAATATCATAATACCAAATCGAACCTAAAATAAAAGAATAGACGTATAATCAATCGAATTTGTGTGTGAAACAATTCAAACACTGTAATGTTAGAGGGGACTGTAGACATCTCTCACATGCACACTGCTCTGATCTATACAAGCTATAGGACCTACTGACATAATTAGCTTTTAAAATTATGTTGCTGAATACCAATTTCTGTAATTAAATACGCTATTTCAAATCAGTGTTTTTAATGTCAAGTTATTCGATTAGCCCATGCATTTAGAAAACCTACCATATTTGGACTAATGGAAGATTAGAAGGGACATGTGTTGTCTATTTGTATTGTTTTGTAAACAATACATTTCATGAATAATTACTGCAAGTGGTGTGATATGGTCACACTGATGTAAAATCAGAATGATATATTCTTATCAGTTTTTTTGCCACATACTGACATAGTGATATAAGTAAGTCGTTTTGGATAAGAGCGTCTGCCAAATTCTGAAAACGTAAACATAAATGTCAATGAGTAGCAGTAAGCCAAAGCATCCTCTAGATGGCAGCAAATATACTAGCATGGCCACATTTTCTCCTTTATTTTGGAACTCAATTATGCTGTTTATTATAATAATAATAATAATAATAATAATAATAATAATAATAATAATCTTTATTTGTATAGCACCTTTCATACATTTTTAGGTCTTCCGACTTATTCTCGATTTAAAAATTAATGGTACTATGGGATCATTAGATCGTGTTTGTATTTATTAACTTGGTTATAAAAAAGTTAATAATTCACTATAATAAATCCATGCCTTAAGAACAATATATGCACCTCATTACTGATTCTCTTCTCGCAAATGTTTAACCTATGTGAAGTACCTCTCCACTGCTTCATGACTCCAGCTGCCCCGTACGCGACGACCCTGTGACACTGTTCAAATCCACGGGAGAAAACAGCGTACTGTATATCCGTGCCTGCCATTAAACTGGGTTGCTCTGGTGTCCGATGGAGCAGAAGCAGAGCGGCTCTTCCACGGCTCTGCGTCTCACGTGTCCCCACGTGCCAGCGCGAGGCCCCAGATGGATCCAGCACTGTCTCTTCCAGGAGTGCATTTTCCGCTAGCGCTCAGCGCAGGACGTGGCCCCATTTGCGCTATTCTGAGACGCGCGCTGGCTTTTCTCATGACCGCGGGAGAGAAGGACGGGCTGCCTTGTACCTCAGACCTCAGCAGCTCGGTGCAGTCTGGACGTGATCCAGAAACCATCCGTCACCTCTTGTCCTCTTTTGGAGGCTATAGACCTATTAAACGCGAAATTATTCCTCGATTTCGAACATATTCGATTCTAAACACATTAGAATCTAATGTGTCAAATCTAAATTCCAATATAAATATAATTTACAACACAATTCTCTCTCTCTCTCTCTCTCTCTCTCTCTCTCTCTCACACACACACACTCGCACGCACGCACGCACACACACACACACACACACACACACACACACACACACACACACACACACACACACACACACACACACACACACACACACACACACACACACACACCAGAGAATCAGAGTAACAGTTTTTGGTGTGTGTGTGTGTGTGTGTGTGTGTACCTAACATTTAGGATGTCACTGCATTAAATTAAAGCCTTGCCAACACCGAACATCTATGGAGAGTTCTCTTAAAAGAAATGATAACTGGAGAAGGCCATGGTAGTCCTTCCACTGCTGCAGTCTGGCTAAACACTCCTGACCTTTAAGAGCCTCTGAGCCTGCTGTACTGGGAGAGAGAGAGAGAGAGAGAGAGAGAGAGGTTTCATAACCTTCTGCCTGCTGACAGCGCTCTCTAATGGTCGTGGAGTTCTCTTGCCAGGGGTTGCTGTTTGTCTGGATGCTAAAGGGATTACATTACAGATGTGTGTCCAGTCCTCCCCAACGCAGAACCCCAAAGCTGCAGGCCTCATCTTCAGTGAAATAAGCAATCTGAGCAGGATATCATCATGAGCTTAACAATACAGCACGCTAGCGTCAATCTGTGCTTGATCAGTTGTGATATTTGTCGACGATGCATCATACGTTATTAACGGTCATTCCAACACCGAATGAGGAACACATAGCCAAGCCATATGTCAAACAATAAACTGACATCCAGCAGAGAATGTGACCAAACAGGCGTGAAACACAAACCTGAATGTTCAAAAATGTGACCCCTCATGCAAAAATGGAGATCAAATCATTTTGATCTGTACCAAAGACAGTAAAGTGACAGGTTTCTGTAATGGTGTGTACACACAAACTGATGCTTTGTACCTACATAACAGTCAATAAATATTATTACAGGTTAAATGTTATCAAGGTGTATCAAGCTGTTACGTGTTGCTACTCAGTATATTACAATGTAATAAATGGCACAGTTACAGTGTAACAGTGGTGGTATAACGTGACGTTAGCTACAGAACGTAATGTTAGGTACCTCTCACTAAGGTCACCTGTGTGGTTCCAAGTTCAGTCTGTCCACCATGGAGGTCACACCCTGTGCTTTGCACCCCATAACCCATACCCCGTACCCTGTACCTAATACCCTGCACCCAGTACCCTGTACCCCATATCCAGTACCTTGTATCTCATACCCTGTACCTCATACCCAGTACCTCATACCCAGTGTTGGGAACATTACTTTAAAAAAGTAATTAGTTATAGTTACTCACTACTTGTTCAAAAAAGTAACTGAGTTAGTAACTGAATTACTCTATAATAAAAGTAACTCGTTACCCGGGAAAGTAACTATTTGCGTTACAGTTAAAAAAAGGTTATATGCCAATTAATTAAGTTTTTTTTTAAGCAGTTTTCACAGTCAGTTGAAATGAGTAGATCAGAAAGTTGTTTAACTTTTGATATTTATTGCACATCCACAGACCAGTGCAGGATAAATTCCTTTAAAATCCCAAATCTTTTGGGGAAAAAAAGCAAAAGTAAACAGTTTCACTATATAAAGTGCATTTACATCTATGAAATTAAATTAAATTCTCTCAACCTGAGACAACTGGTTTGTTCACAACAGAAGTAAACTTAACAATAAAACCTCTATTCTTAATTAAATCAATCAAATACCCAGTCTGGTAGACATTCAGGAACTTCAAGTAGTTTCTTAAATAATGTTTATATCGCCTTGAAAATGGTAATGTAAGGAATGCCGTCTGATATGTCCCTCTCAGCTACACCTGCTACTAATTACCACGCCCCCTTTTCAGTCACATATATACACCTTCCCACCACTTCCTCGTCGCGAAGTATTGCCGTTCCCATGCAGCATACCAAGCGTTTCCATTGCCTGTTCGATCTCCTGTGCTTTGACCCTTGCTTTCTCTCCAGACCTCGCCTCCTGCCTAGCCCTCCTGTACCTCCCGGATTCTGCCCCCCCGTTATGACCCTGGACCGTCCTGACCATCCCACGAAAACGCTGCTGTTATTACTGCACCTAGCGCTAGTGATACTCGTGCCGTTTCTTGTAAACGTAACTCATTTGAATAAAAGCGGTGTACTTCCGCAGTTGGATCCCTCTCTGTCTGGTCAATACGTTACAGCTAAATTTTCTTCGGCTTGCACCTGACGCCATTTCGGCCTCTTCTCCGTTTGTGTCGTGTGTCACTCGCGTGCTTCAATGCGCATGTAAAAATACTGGCTCTGATTGGCTATCATAACGCTGCCTTAGCCAATCGCTTGCTTACTGACTTGTTAAGTTAAACAGGTGTTACACCGAGAACTGACCTATCAGGATCTGTTATTCCTCACTAGCCTGGGCAGCGGTCCGCTCGCATTACTGTTAGTATATCAATATATAGTAACGCACCGCTTTTAATGACCAGTAACGTAAACGGTGTTGTAACGACAGGAAAGGTAACTAATTATATTATCCTGTTACTGACAAAATGACGCCGTTACCTAACGCCGTTATTTTTAACGGCGTTATTCGCAACACTGCTCATACCCAGTACCTCGTACCCCATACTATGTGCCCCATACCCAGTACCCCATACCCTGTAACCCATACCTAGTACCTCGTACTCCATACCATGTACCCCATACCCAGTACACCATACCCAGTACCCTGTACCAGTAACCCGTATCCCATACCTCGTACCCTGTACCCCATACAATGTACCCAGTACCCTGTACCCCATATCCAGTACCTCATACCCATACCCTGTACCCCATACCCAGTTCCCCATACCCTGTACCCCATACCCAGTACCTTGTACCCCATACCCAGTACACCATACCCAGTACCCAGTAACCCATACCCCATACCTTGTACCCTGTACCCCGTACCCAGTACCCCATACCCAGTAACCCGTATCCCATAACCCGTACTCAGTACCCAGTACCCTGTATCCCATACCCCATACCCTGTACCCCATACCTTGTACCCCGTACCCAGTACCCAGTACCCCGTACCCCAGGGAACACCCTGCCTCACTGGCTCCAGTGTTGTCCTTCCACATCTTTCAAAGTCGTTGGAAACCTTCCACTTCCTTAGCTTTCACCCTCCTCCTGGGGCTGTGTGTCATGGAATGTTTACATTCTGTATGTTTTGAAAAAGTTTTGTAAAAATATATTATTTCAAGTCAGTGCAGCAATAACTGTGATCAATGATGTTTTACTGTACTTAAAGTAATCTACAGACTGAGATGAAGGTGTAGTTGTGACTTTTAAAAACCTCTGGCCTTCATCAGAAGGCGGTGGAGAATCTCCTAGCTCTGTCTTTTCCTTTGCATGTTGTGTTCTGAGACCTTGACTGGGTCTCAGAAACCCGTGCACGTTCTGATTTCAAAGCAGCTCTCCTTGTGCAGAGAGTGGCTTTGTCCATAAAGCAGGAATAAACTGTGCAGGCCTGAGATCAGCAGCACGGGCCATGTCTGACACGGTTGTCACTTTTGCACAGGTCTTTCATTTGCTTTGCCTCTGTGTGTGTGTGTGTGTGTGTGTGTGTGTGTGTGTGTGTGTGTGTGTGTGTGTGTGTGTGTGTGTGTGTGTGTGTAATACGACCTGCACTGTATGTCTCAGGGCAGACCTGTCCATCTGGCAGTACAGCCGTTGTGCCTGATCCAGCTAACAGACTAGTATTTATAGTGTCTGTTTACAGGGCGCTTACAGCAGGAGGAGATTGAGAACACACACACACACGCGCACACATGCGCGCGCACACACACACACACACACGCACACATGCGCGCGCACACACACATATACACACACACACACACACACACACACACACACACACACACACACACACACATTCCTGGCTGTATACTACTAACAAGTCCATGTGTTGTCTTCGTCTCCAGTGTGTCTCGTAGAATGAGGACACCAGGATATGGGAGAAGCGTAACTCAAAGCGTTTACCACCTCGTCTCATTCTCAGCTCGGACAGGCTCACACTCAGCTGTAATCTCAGCTACAGCTCTCCTGCTGTTGTGAGGGAAATAGATCTAGTTAAGGGTACGTCTCACATGGAGCTCAAATACAGACTGCATTAGCTTCCCCAGAACTGCCTTGGACATAATCAAGACATGTTATGGTTTAAGTTTGTTCCAAGTACACTGATTCACAGCAAACAAATCCTGCCTCTAAATAAATTGCCATAAGTTGTGTCACATATTTTTTTTGTAAATTTTACTCTTATTTTCATGAAAACAAACAAAATGGTTTTGCTTGTTGAACAAGTTTCAGTGAAGTGTACATTTTGAGGCAACCTGGTTACTTCAAACAGATTCATCTGCGAGAATTTGAAGAATCACCATTTGTGTTCCCTCTCTGTTTAGCAAACACTTAAGCTGGCACAGAGCTAATACCTACATCATGGGCTTTGGCCTAAATGTCCTCGAGTGTGTGGTTTGGCATTAAATGTCATGAGTCACTAATATAATGAACCCTGAAGTGTAGTGCAGACACTAGAGATATATGTAGTGAAGTTAGTTGACAATGCACAAGAACACGGTGCTGTGATGCCCCTTTAGCGGGTGACGTTTACACCATGGGGCTCAGCCCGGCCAGGGAAGGGGCGTGGCCACCAGCACCAGATCCTCACGAGTGGCCGAGGTAGCCGGGAAGGTTATCGGATCCGCTCTCTTCCGCGAGGTCTTCCCATCACTGCGCCTCCAGAGGGAGGAACCGGGAGAGAGAAGGGAGGTGGGCTGATTGTTTGTGCTCATCCCCTGCTGGAGACTTCCTTCCCGGGACCCGGCGGGAAGGATGCGTGGCCCCGGTTACTGCGGGCACGCCTAGGGGCAGGATGTCTGCCTGATGTCTCACTGTGGAGTACTGCTCAGAATAGAAGGGGAAGAGTGTAAAATTGTACATGTGGACAATGTATTAGAACTGTGGTGTGTGTCTGTGTGTGTGTGTGTGTGCGTGTGTGTGTGTGTGTGTGTGTGTGTGTGTGTGTGTGTGTGTGTGTGTGTGTGTGTGTGTGTGTGTGTGTGTGTGTGTGAATTCTGAGAATTCAGAGATAACATGTACAACCATTATATCACAAGTATCTAATGGAGACGGACCTTTCTACAAGCTACCAGAGGAATTATGGATGTAGGTTGACCCCACAAACAATATTTGGTAAAGTTCCAGATGAAGTAACAAGGATGTCAAAATCACATAATGAATATCAATGACTGGAATGCAAACTCATATATTTCTCATATAATTGGGACATAATGGTGGTAAACCATTATGTAAAAAGGCAATGTGTATGTGACCTTGAAATAAAATGAGGGCTCTTGTGACATTTTTTGAGGAGTGCCTCATCTGTACACCATCATTTATCTACAGTAAAGGTTGGGACCTGTTATTCTCTTGAAGTGATATTGAAGTCTGCCTGTTACGGAATATTGGTTAATTTGTTGCTGGCTTGTTTAAACATAATTCATAGGAATTAACCACTGTGTGGGACTTGGCAGCCATGTAGCAGAAAGTGTGTGTGTGTTGGAGGGTGAAACACCAACACAGAATTCTTGTCTCATGTTTTTTTTTCATTCTCCTAGTCCACATATCATATGTATGCCTGTTTGTATGTATATATTTTGTGTGTGCGTTTTACAAGGTGAAACACTAGTTCAGAGTTGTTTTGATATATTGTTCCATTTTCCCAGCCCACACATCATTTCACAATACCGCTGCTGCTGAATTTATTTTCATGATATGAAATGATTTTTCTTTTCTATTTTGGGTACAAGGTTCCACCAGTGCTTTCTGACCCATACGATGCGAGCTAATGTGATGATTTAATGGGTGTAATGCATTTCCTTACTCTCAATAGCTAGCTGTCTCCTCTGATTGCTGCTCTTTCCTGTCTTAATGAATGGAATTGCTGTGGGAGGAGCTCTGCTGTTTAGTTAAGTGCTAACATCTCTTCAGAGAGGAGTAATTGTTGCTCTAATTATCAGCCGCACCACACAGTTATACCAGTGTGAGCAACAGACATAGAGAGAGAGAGAGAGAGAGAGACAGAGAAAGACTCAGAGAGAGAGTTTACATAATATGACACTGTATTTGATGTGTCAACCAACCGTGATGGGGTCATTTTGGGGTGACATGATAGTACAGGAGAGACAGACACACAGAGAGAAACAGAGAGAGGCAGAGAGAGGCAGAGAGAGGCAGAGAGAGGCAGAGAGAGATAGAGAGAGGGGGGTGAAAAGCATGAAGGTGTAAAGGTTAATGACATCAATAAAACCTCAAAAACTTACAGACATATTTGTAAATATCTTCCTTATGACATTACATGAAGTGGCACTCATCTCACATGCCAAATGTCATGTTATGCTTCTGCACTGTGGCCATATATACGACAACACCACATATATACATATATACATATATACATATATACATATATACATATATACGACAACACCACATATATACATATATACATATATACATATATACATATATACATATATACATATATACGACAACACCACATATATACATATATACATATATACATATATACGACAACACCACATATATACATATATACATATATACATATATACATATATACATATATACGACAACACCACATATATACATATATACGACAACACCACATATATACATATATACGACAACACCACATATATACATATATACATATATACATATATACATATATACGACAACACCACATATATACATATATACGACAACACCACATATATACATATATACATATATACATATAGACAACATATATACATATATACATATATACATATAGACAACACCACATATATACATATATACATATATACATATATACATATATACATATATACGACAACACCACATATATACATATATACATATATACATATATACATATATACATATATACGACAACACCACATATATACATATAACACCACATATATACATATATACATATATACGACAACACCACATATATACATATATACATATAGACAACATATATACATATATACATATATACATATAGACAACACCACATATATACATATATACATATATACATATATACATATATACGACAACACCACATATATACATATATACATATATACATATATACGACAACACCACATATATACATATAACACCACATATATACATATATACATATATACGACAACACCACATATATACATATATACATATATACATATATACGACAACACCACATATATACATATAACACCACATATATACATATATACATATATACGACAACACCACATATATACATATATACATATAGACAACATATATACATATATACATATATACATATATACATATAGACAACACCACATATATACATATATACATATAACTCCACATATATACATATATACATATATACATATATACATATATATGACAACACCACATATATACATATATACATATATACGACAACACCACATATATACATATATACATATATACGACAACACCACATATATACATATATACATATATACATATATACATATATATGACAACACCACATATATACATATATACATATAACACCACAGCTCATGCCATGGGTGAAAAATAGCTGCACATTTCTGCAGACATGTTATGAGTTTCTGTGCATAACTGACCTTTGTCCGACTCACAGAAAACACCCAGCTTGATGTCTGCAGCGGGCACCCTGTCTGAGAGGTCAGCGTGGAAGATTAGCGCTCTCGGTTTTGGTTTCAGTTCAACCCGATCTGCTGTAATCCCCCAAACAATTTTTAAAATCCCTCACAGATTTGTTCAAACCCCAACCTGAGCAAACGGCTTGGGATTAAACGTCTAAAACAATCGCGGGTGGATTTTGGCCGAGGTCTTGTGGAGTAGATGAAACGATTGTGCTCCAATGATACGCTGAATCACTTGTTCACGAGCACGTCGGTGTTGCTACGAGAGGAGAAATGGAGAACATCTCTCAAGGATTAGATAGCTGGCTCTTTATTTATTTTTTACTTGCCAAGTCTTTACATAAGAAACTTACAGCCTAGCACCAAGCTGGGCATTTGTGGGCAAGATTCCCACAGAATGCCAGGCAACTGCACCCCGTTGCCATCAGTGAGAGAGGGCCTCGTCCTGCCAGGACTGTTACGCAAGCAGTGGTGTGATTGCCTCGGCACAAAAGACGAAGGGAGAGGAGGATGAGGAGAGAGAGGAAATGAGAGGAAGAGGGAGAGGAAGTGAACGCAGGGGGCAGTTGGGGGGGTTTGATGATCAGGGCAGGGTCAGAACCGGGGGGAACCTTGATGGGGTCAGTTTTGGGTGACATGACTCCGCCCACTGCTTGTGTCTAGAATGAGTTTCTAGAGTTTTCTAGAGCGAGTCACAAAGACACAGGTGCGACTCGCTCATCATGTCCAGAAATGCAGGACCGAGGTGAGGATGACAGTTGAGGTGAGGATGAGGTTAACGTTAAGATTCCTTCCTGGCCTTTTGTACAAATGTACACGAGTAATTGTACTTAAGCCCTAAACATGAAACACAGGACACAGTCACCACAAGAAACACTAAACAAGCTACAAGACAAAACAGCCAGTTTAGGCTAAAGGCAATAAACAGCAGAAGGATCCCTGAAGGCTGGTGCACGGACCCGTCCTATTTGAGCACTTGCGCTCTGCTGCTGGTCCTTACACACGCGTCTCTCTGCCTCTCCCACCCTCTCTGTCCATCGCTGACACCGTACCCTGTCTGCGCATCTCCCTTGGTGCGTGTGCTGCGGGTCAGTCTGGACCACGGGCGGTTCTGCCACGTGGACAGCACTGTCCGTCTCACAGAGGCTCATTTCTGACGTTCCCTTCGCATCATATCTACATCAGACGGACATCGTTATGCCAACATACCTCCGTCAATGAACAAAAGCTCGTTTTTGTACTTAAATGAACCACTGGCTGGATCTTCACAGGGTCCATGAAGGTGAAACCGGGTTTTCTGTACTTTAACAAGGTGGCTGTGTAAAGAACAGGAGCACCTTCATTTGACCCCAAATAAGATACCCAAGCCTCAAACTTTATTTTGAATTGTAACCGAGCCTTTCACTAGAGAAGGTGCCAAGCCCCAAAGAAAGGTTTACACTAGAACTGTTGTTCAGTTGGAGTTCAATGATAGATCACAAAGCAGGTTCTTGTCTCTGCAAGGGTTCTCAGACTGAAGGGTGCTCAGATACACCATTATTTAAGAACCTCATTTAATTTAGGCTCAAATGCATGTCATTCTTGAACTTTCTCCTCCTGCCAAATATAAGCAGACCAGTCTGAATTTTCCTCAAGAAAGCTCTGTGGGTATGAATGCTTACGACGTGTCATTTACTTCAAAGCTTAGAGCTTGGAGAAGAAACCATGGGCTTGTAATTTTGTTAAGTATAACTGCTAACTATGAAAAGCATAGGTCTGCTCAGAGAGCTGTAGGTTAGCATCAAAACCACCTTTATCTCCTTTCTCTGAAGCCAAAATGCCAGTTACGTAACATTAAAGAGTCATCAAAGTCCGCCCCATAGAGCTTGGAGGCCTCGTTCTCCTGCGTGCTGTCGCACAGTTTGTCCATGTGGTGTTAAAGCTCCAGTGTGTAAGCTCTCATGCAAGCCCTCTGGATCAGACGTTGCCTCTTTTCACACTGATATCAGGCCAGCATCCCCTTAGGCCGGTCCTAAATTCTGCAGCCACAAGTAGAAGAACTGTTCAGAGATCAGCGCTAAATGGCACTTTCTGTTAAAAACCGTGGATGTGAACTGGGTGAGGGTTCTCCAGTCCAGTTCCTGTGCTTGCTTCCTTCTTTTGTGTTGGCGGGGGTTCTTGGCTGGCTCTGATCGCCTGCTCGAGTGCATAGTGGGGCTGGGGCAGGCAGACTTCACAATGTGCGGTCTATGACTCAGACTGAAGCAGTAGACACAGGAAGCATTAAGCTCTCATCAGAGACCACCACGAGGCTAATGCTAACACACAACTCCCCCCCCCCCACACACACACACACACACACACACACCAGGCCCCTCCTGCGATGAGCTCACATGCATCACCCAGCCCAACCGTAGAGCTCACGTTCAGGTCACGTGAACACACTTTTACCCAGACACCCTGATAAATGCCGGAGATGTCAGGATGTGAATTGTGACCAGCAGGATGAGAACTATAGAGAAAGAGAATGTGGATGGCTGGGGATTGAATAACCTTGCCAAAGGAGACCAAAATCCATTGATACTGCCGATAGCTGCCTTGAATCTTAAAATACCATAGCAGTTCAGGGCTTTGTTTAATCACTACAACGTCCCCCAATTAACTGGCCACCCATGAATGAACTATTCACTGAGCCACTGTGAACATAAGGACATTTACAGGATAGCAGCTCTATGTTCTGCCGTTAAGAGCACATAGCCGGAGGTGACGCCTGTTACCTCACTGAAGACATGCCGAGCTCTTCTGTGCCATTGACCTGTATTACTTTGCATATCCATGCACCTGTGGGTATGTCTGTGGTTGTGGGTATGTGTGCCAATGAGGGAGATTCGTTTACAGAAGGCGTTGTGATATCAGTAAACTACTCATCTACACTTGAGCAATTATGGAGTCTACCAAACGAATCCTGCACGATCTCTGCTTTCGGACAACATATATTTCCCGAAACCACGATGTAAGCAAGTTGCCTTTCATTAGATCGGATCATTGGACATACGTTATTATACATTAGATTATTTTGCTGCTCGCTGCAAACTTCATAATTATTAAGCTCGTCAGCCAAACCACTAATGACGCCACGTCTGGGAGCTGAACACATGAGCTCTTTAGGATTATAAGCTGTCAACATGGCCTTAACTTATGACCTCATATTTCAATACATTAGCATCTCATTAGCATACAGTGTATAGTGAATGTGTACAGCTTCACATTCTGTTAGTGTGATGATATGCGGATGTGTGAGTGTGCATGCATTTAAGCGTGTCAGTAAGGCCTGCATTTTGGAGCACTGCAACTGCAAAGAAACATAATGTATAGTCTCCCACTGCTTAGACCTCCTTCTGCTTATCTATAGAACAGAAACACAGGGAAAACCATTTACTTTTGGTTGGTGAGGTTAGATGTAACTAGACAATGGATACACGATGTATGTAATGTTCCTATGTATACTAATGTGTATCTGTGTGTGCAGGTATGTGTGTGTGTATGTGTGTGTGTGTATGTTTGTGTTGGTGGGGGGACTCTTTGCCATGTAATTACTTGTCACTCATGTTATTCAGTTTTTGATTCAGTGATGAGTTTCCGTGCTGCCTATTGCATGTCACAATCTGTGTGTGTAGTTTGCATCGCAACTTATTTGCCGTGTGTGTGAATGTGTATGTGCGTACGAATCCAAACTTTCAGTTTGTGAGCTATATGTTGAAGGTTGACTGTAGGTCTGTAGATGTCATGGGTCTGAAGATGTCCAGAAAAGGGACTGATGCTTTGATAGCTTAGGTTCACAGCAATGTGTTCTCCTTGCTGTAAAGGAGTAGGTGTTATAATACCTTCTCAACATGGCTTATAATCTCACAAAATACAGAACCCATTATTAAACTCCACAAACACAGGTTGTGTCTAGTTGTCATATCTGCGTGTGTGCGTATGCGTGCGTGTCCTTTGCCGTGAGTGAGCATATCAACACGTCATGTCATATGGAAACAATCAGAGGTTTATTGTAAACAATCGGTGCGCTGTTAGTCAACATGGGCGTGGAGGAGCAGGCTGAGACTAGCCCGTCGTCTGCTCTGAGGGAGGCAGCGCTTGGCTTTGCTGTAGCAGAGTGAACTAATGTTTCTTCCTCGTTCGAGTGTTGTCACACAGGGCTTCCTCTTGGCCCAGAACATGGCGCATTGTACTAGTGAGAGCCCATTCACGTAAATGCCTGCTGAGCACATGTTCAGGTGAATTTAATCGCGTACAATTGCTCTTTGAAGTCTATGACTCAGTAGTTTGTGAATAGCCCATTTGAACTTGAACAGCAGGCCGAGGGCAATGTCAACCTTCATTCAGATTTAGACTCAACCTCATACCCATTAGGGGTTTGGTGCTAGACATTGTTGGTAACCTACTCTGCAGTGTTTGTTTAATCAGTTCCAGTGAAAAACCACAGAAGCTCTCGTGAATGGTGATAGAGCATGACAAGTAGAACAGGTGGATACGAATCATTCAACACAGTGTGAGATTTACACGGTTTCTATGTACAGACACATAGTACAAGTTTAAGTATAAAACATAATGTATTTATATGCTCAAATAATAAAGGGAGCACTAAAATAACACATCTTAGATGAATAATGAATTAAATATTCCAGCTGAGTATCTCTAGATACTTGAGAACAAAATAACTAAATTTTGGATTTGGAGTCATACTCAAAATGACAATTTCTCAAAACTAGTTAAAATGAGGTTTGGTAGTGTGTGTGTGGCCTTCACGTGCCTGTATGACCTCCCTACAATGTCTGGGCTTGCTCCTGGGTGAGGCTCCTGAGGAATCTCCTCCCAGACGTGGATTAAAGCATTAGTCAATTCCTGGACAGTCTGTGGTGCTATGTGGCATTGGTGGATGATGTCCCAGATGTGTTCGATTGGATTCAGGTCTGGGGAACGGGCAGGCCAGTCCATAGCATCAATGCTTACGTCATGCAGGAACTGCTGACACACTTCATCCACATGAGGTCTAGCATTGTCATGCATCAGAAGGAACCCAGGGCCCACTGCACCGGCATATGGTCTCACAATGGGTCTGAGGATCTCATCCCTTTACCTAATAGCAGTCAGGGAACCTCTGGCTAGCACATGGAGGTCTGTGTGGCCCTCCAAAGAAATGCCTCTCCACACCATTACTGACCCACTGCCAAACCGGTCATGCTGGAGTCTTGGGCAGCTTTTTGAAACTGTCAAAATGGTCATTAAACTTGTTATTTATTTATCTCAATGAAATTGACTGACTTTCGATGTAAAAAATGCAGTTTCAGGTTTTGAACAGTTCAATGTGAACGCAGCATGTATATTCACAGAAAAATACGCAGAAGAGTTTTTGGTGATAGATGCCAGCCGGTGGATGGTGGTTTATATGAGTAAAGGCATACAGTGAACCTTATGAAATAATTATTGGCCTATTCACAGTACAAATATCAGAGGTCATTCCATTCATTCTCATTCGCTTATCCGGGATCGGGTCACTGGGGCAGTAGTCTAAGCAAAGAGGCCCAGGTTTCTCTCTCCCCAGCCACCTCCTGGGGGAATACCGAGGTGTTCCCAGGACAGCCAAGAGATATAATCTCTCCAGCATGTCCTGGGTCTTCGCTGGGGTCTCCTCCCAGATGGACATGCCCCTCCCTATAGGGAGGCGCCCAGGTGGCATCCGGACCAGATGCCCGTACCACCTCAACTGGCTCAGAAGTCACATTACTTAAATGTTCTGCTCATGTGAACAAGCACTTTTCCTAATATCTGAAATTACACGCAGCCCTGTTGACATCCTGATTGCTAAATAGTACTTGCTGACTTCATCACAGCATGGGAGTGTGACATTTTCTGTAGTTCCTTTTTAGTAAAAACGATGACCTCCACTGGAACTGAGATCAAATTTTATTGTGTGGAATTTAAAGAACTTAAGGCAATAGAGGCACGACCACAGGACCGTAATCATTGGTGCTGCAACCTGGTCCTGAAATCCAGTTCACATTTTCCCTCTCTCCCAACTCCCAGTCCACCTGAGCCAGCAATCAAGGGCCCTGAATGTCTGATCGTTAGTGTGGAGAGTTGGACATGAGCAGAGCTATAGACCGACAGGGCAACAATGTGAGCCAGGTTGCAAAACAATAACCTAATCATAAGCAGGGGCAGGGGGGTGCTTGTTTTTATTCAAATGAAGGAGTTTATTACAAAGTGCTGATCTCATGTTTTCCCATCCAATTAAAATTGTTAATTTACATTTTGGTCATTTATCCAGAGTGACTTATAAAGTCACTCTGGATTTGCCATCTGTTCACAAAAAGTATCCTAGATAGTAGCATAGATAGATCAGAACTCAACGTACCCTTGAACCAGACCACTACTAAACGACAGGAACCAATGCCATCACCCGGTATTGCAAGTAAACAACAGGAATTAAAAAATGATACATAGAAGTGCAAATAAACATACAATTTAAAGAAAAAAGACAAGTGCTCTCTGGTCATAAGTACTTAACACACATGTGATTTTTCAGTCTACGTTTGAAGACCACAAGAGACTCTGTGGTCCGAACAGCTGACGTTGGATCCATACATTTGATCTGCTGTTGTGTTTAACTTAAAATAGATTTTTTTTTAAATAAAAGCATAAGCATATATCTCAAGTACACGGTTTGGTAAATTTTTTGAGTCGCCTTTTTATTTATTGTTATTTATTTTTATAGACGTTTCTTCACTCAGAATAATGTCAAAATGCACTGTGCAACTAAGCCTCATGTCCTTAGTTAAATCTTACAACATGTGACTGGGGGGGGGGCAGATTTCAGGCGTTTCTTCTTAGAGGTTTCACAAGTAGGTTTGCGGTTTCAGCAGAAAACAAATCGCTGCTCTGATAAAGTTAGCCTCCCTTTTCACCACAAGAAAGACGCTAAGCGCAACAGATCACAGAGCGAGCTCACATACCATTCGCAAATAACGTGTAGTCCTCTTTAAAATAGGCCTATTCGCGCACTTACAATAAAAAATTGCAGAAATACCAGACGTTACACCCCAGCAGGACCAACACGTTCATTACGTGAGTAACATGCTGCACCTCTGGATTAACACCAATATCCAGGGATATCTCTAGATGACAAGAGCATAACTTGTTTGACTGGTGAATTTCTAAAAATCAGTCCAACAACAATGCATAATATTTCTGCTATGCAACTTTAAAAAGAAACGTTTCTCTTTGTATTTAAACGCATTCGTTATACGACTGGTCATATCAAAGTTCACGCTTCTAAAGCGTCCGCATCCTCCTCCCTCGCTGCACGGAAAGCGCCTGCAGGCGCGCGGGGCACTGGTGCGCAGGGCTGAGCGCGCGCAGCCTCGCGCTGCTACGTCACCGTCACTCATATATATTCAGCGAGGAGGCAGCGCCACGGAGGAACTGGCTACTGCTGGTTCTGGCACATAAACACCGATCGCACTCGGAGACGAGGGCAGCACAAAGAGGAGCGCTCCTCGGTTCAACGCTGAAGACGAACGGAGTCAGGTAACGAGATTTTACAGCCACACGATGCGGCGTGTCGTCCCTGTTTACCTCGTAACGGGGCTGTAACGGGGACGGTAAAGACCCGGACAAGTAAACAAAACCGACTCGCAGCTGTTTACACTCAGTCCTCGCGTTCCCGTTCTTTAGTGTCAGCCGTACTGCGTCTGTTTTTATTTATTTTGACTGTTTTATTTCATGTTGTATTCGGTTGATTAATTTTATTGCGCTGTGCATGTTTCTCTTTGAGGGCAATTATTTCACCTGCATCTCGTGCGCTGTAAAAATGCGCTGTTTTGTAATTTGAGCAAATGCACTATTTGTCTATAGAATATAATTTGTCTAAATAACAAGGTTACTATGTACTGTATTTTCCGCCTGTACTCCCCCTGGTTGTAATGTAAATGCACTTGGTGCAGGCTGTAGAACTCTTACGTGGCACTGCTACTTCCACTGGATGGGCTCGCGCTCGCGTCTTTTGTCTGAGCACCAAACTTCTACACACTCACACTGGTGTGTACCGCAGTTACACCAAACGTTTCACGAGGGGCCAACAAGACGTACAAAAATATTTCACCCCATCATCTCACAGTCTTACTGCCGGAAAAGAAGTATTTTTCTTTGTCATTTGAGTACAGTAAGATCGGTATAAACTGAAATGAATTACAACCCGAAAGCCACATCAGATGCTGTCTCCTGTGGCTGCTTGGACTTTTGTACACTTTTGCATTACATTCAGAAACATGTTTTTACTCTCTAGACCTGGAGCACAGTACACATTCAGGACAACTTATCTCTCTCTCTCTCTCTCTCTCTCTCTCTCTCCTCTCATTCACTCACATACACACTCTTCTTACACTGAGTATTCTGTATTCCTCTTCTACACATCTGGGTAGAGACAGAGGTAATATGTTTGTGTATGTGTGCAAGTGAGAGATGGAGATAGAGAGAGAGAGAGAGAGAGAGAGAGAGAGAGAGAGAGAGTGGGCATGGGTCCCAGTGCACTGGGCAGCTTTGAAAGTTCGGAAATGGCTTGTCACTAAGGGTTCCTCGGGGCGTGCTGGTAACTGCCGCGGGGAGGGAGTCTTCGCCTGGGCCCAGGAGCAGAGTGGGGAGGTGTGTGAGTGGGTGTCAATGCCCATGAGACTCTCCACGGCCGCTTCCTGGAAGGGCATCAGCTGTGTGGAGGATGCGGGAGGTCACACACACACACACACACACACACACACACACACACACACACACACACACACACACACACACACACACACACACCTCAGTTGTCTCTTAATCTGTGACCACTGAACATGGACACAATCCAGGAATAGCAGTTGTACAGAAACGGTGTTTCCAACAACACTCTTTGA
Source organism: Brachyhypopomus gauderio (assembly GCF_052324685.1). Taxonomy (NCBI): domain Eukaryota; kingdom Metazoa; phylum Chordata; class Actinopteri; order Gymnotiformes; family Hypopomidae; genus Brachyhypopomus; species Brachyhypopomus gauderio. The sequence goes on along the minus strand of NC_135211.1, from coordinate 45,352,630 downwards.
GATTAAGATCTCAGATCTGAGATCGGCACGCTTGCCTTAAACATGGTGCCTTGTATAAGTATTGTTCTCAAGACGTTTCGGCTTGGCCCCCACGGAACGCAGCCTGTTTATAGAAAACGCAGTCCTGACCTCAGATGGTCGCCCAGCCTGTTGAGTCCGGTTTCACTTCTCTGTTTACTTCCCTTCTCGGTCTGTGGGCACCCACCACTGCAGATGTGAACCCAAGAGCTCACCGCACCTGCTAGTAGTGACAGCGCACGCAGGATGTTGGTCGGGATGATGTGACACCCCCGCGCCCTCTGTTCAAGGATGGACCACCTACCCTAGTCCAGGGTGAAAGATCGGGGAGAGCTGTTTTCTATATTGAGTTTCCTCTTCCCGGCGTCATAAGAGGAGACAGAACATGTGTGAGCGTAAATGAGTTTGGTTTTTTTCCCCCATCCTGTGTGTGTAACGTGTTGTAGCTCTCCAACCACATCCTCTGACGTCTCTGATGAGAACGAGGTGCCTGCGTGTGCCGCGTGCTGATGTAATCAGTCACGTCTGGGTGTGCCGCAGACACGTGCCTTCTGGGACCACCGAAGCACCTGGATCTCCTTCCTCCCGGTTATGGGCGCATGGTGACCACAGTCCGGGTCTCCTCGCTTCCCCGTGCTCACGTGAGGCGCCTCGGGATGGACTTAGAAGTCGTGCGTTCTGTAATGAGAAAAAAAAAACGACTAAACGCTGTTCGGCGAACAGAACAAAGGTGCGGACACCCTGTTGAGGTCTCACCCTCCTGCCACGCCAAGATCCTCTTCCAGAAGCTGCCCCACCATCAGGGGCAGAATGAAAAGTGCCCTTGATCTGGGATCAGTTCTCCATACCAGTTACAACTTCTGTACATTGAAAGACTCTGGTCTCAGAACCACATAAAAGAGTGACTTGCAACAGTTACGGCGGGATCTGCCACTGGGCAGTGGGGCTTTGTGGACATGTAGAAAACAGACAATTTTGTCTTATTTATTTCTTTTTTTGCAGATCCATTTGTTGTGTTAGCTGTTGGCCACCTGCTGAGAGATTTCTGGCTGGCCTCTTTGTGTAAAGCCCCGTAAAGCCCAGTAAAGCTTTATTACGACAGATAAGACTTCGCTATTACAATAGTGGTTGTACAGCTCTACAGTAACTGAATGGCTGCCTTTGGTCTCCCAGATTGGTTTGTTTTGTAAGAGTCGGTCAGGGCCACAAGCTATGAAAGAGCATTTCGGTTTTTATTTTCTTATTTTTTCTTCATTTTTAGGTTGGCCTCCATTTAACACCAGTTCATTCTGTATAGTTAAAGAAGGATTTAATAAAATATTTATAGCTGTAGGCATGCAGTGTGTCTAAGTTACATTGTAAAGATCTTAATGTTTTATTCTGAGTCAAGGTTGCCTTACATTCTAATACAGCATTCTAATACTGTTTATGTAACCAGCATCGGGCCAGTAATATATTAAACAGTAATAATTCTTATTTTTCTTTAAAAAACTTAGAACAAAGCTCAAATTTCACTTAAAACAAGGCACTGAAGTGGGTTATTGGTAGGTTAGTAATAATATCTTTTATTGGTGGGTTAGTAACCCACGTGCTGATGCAGTACTCCTGAGTGTGTGGTCCTGTGCGAGTGTGTCAAGGGCCCTAGTGCTTCAGCCTCTCTGCAGAAACATGCGGCCTGTACGATCCAGCGTCTGAGAGCCATTCACGTCCCGTCTGAGGGGTCTACAGTGGCCCTCGTAGTTACATCTCCCTCGTCCATGTGGTGCTCCTGGAGGGAATGGCTACACTCCGCCTGTGCCCTCTCCCACAGTTGGGTGCAAAGCTCGTGTGTGTGTGTGTGTGTGTGTGTGTGTGTGTGTGTGTGTGTGTGTGTGTGTGTGTGTGTGTGCCGGGCTGAGTGTATCACGGGCTGCTGCTCGGCCCCAGCCTGCTGATGAAAGGGGAGTTTTCTGCCTGCAGCTCAGATTAGTCTGCTGGACAATAACAGCCTTCAGCGAGACTGCCGTAGGAAAATGGTTCTCATTTCGTCTTTCCACTGCGGACACCTCCCTTCCTTCGGCTGCCTTGGGGCAGGTGGAAAGGTTTTCTCGGGGAGCGTAACGGCGGTGCAAGTGCTGATCTTGGAGGGAGCGCTTGTGAATTCCATACAGTAAGCATGACCAGAGCGCACCGCGTTTTCTTCTGCACATAAACCACCAATAGCAGAAAGCTTTTTGTTTAAAGAGACCCGTCCTCTGTTACGCACCAAAAAATCTAAACTGAAAAATCTGAAACGCAAAGGTAATATTCGGATATCCACTTCGTCCGGCGGAACAGGACGACCCTCTTCCCAAACACGAGAGATGTGACATGTGACCTTCTATTCTCGGAATGCCTTGATGTCATGAAAGGCCCTGGATGGGGGGGGGGGGTGTTTTGAACCGCAGGCGTGAGGACGTACTGCGGTTCACTTTGTCTTAGCACTCCCAAGCAACCTCCATCGTCAGCGTCTCTCTCTCACCCTCTCCTCCCTCAGGTCCCACACTAGAGGAGCTCGGACGGCATGCAAAGTTGTGAAATATCGTCAGACAGCACTGATGATCCGCTTAGTAGTGGCTTACGAAGGCACGGACAACCGCGAATAGTAGTGATCGGGGCGGGCTTGGCTGGACTGGCTGCTGCCAAAACCCTCCTGGAGAACGGCTTCACCAATGTCACGGTCCTAGAGGCCTCGGATCGCATCGGAGGCAGAGTGCAAAGCGTCCAGTTTGGTGAGCCCCCCCCAGCACCTACAGCCGGTTCACCCAACACAGACATTCAGCAGAAGGGATTATTGTTGTTGTAATGAATCCAAGTTAGTTAGGTTTAAATATTTTTTTTGCGTATATTCATTCAACTAGTAAATTAGCACAGCTAATGTATTGAGGCCACTTATAATGATGAATGTGTTTTATTATTACATAAGCAGTCTGAATTTGTAGACTGTGTGTTTTGTGGTGATTGCATCAATTTGTTTGGTGTTTAACTACAGATCAATTAAAATCCTCAGAGAATACACTGATACACCCTCTGATTGCATCTTACTTTGGAGGGTGATTGTGTCTGAAAGCCCTTGTCTGCATGTAATAGTCCTTTCTCTTCACCCATCCCCCCAACCCCCCCCCCCCCCCCCCCCCCCCCCCCCCCCCCCCCCCCAGGTAAAGCCACCTTAGAGCTTGGAGCTACCTGGATCCATGGCGCCAACGGTAACCCTATCTACCACTTGGCGGAGGACAGTGGTCTCCTGGAGCAGACCACGGAGGAGGAGCGCAGCGTGGGTCGCATCAGCCTCTACACCAGGAACGGTGTGGCCCACTACCAGACCAACAGCGGCCAGCGCATCCCCAAAGACCTGGTGGAGGAGTTCAGTGACCTGTACAACGAGGTGGGGTTGAGGTGGATCTGCTGGGGTCTTCAGGCGGAGGTTCCATTTCCCTGACACGCTGAGCCAAGTCGAAACGGCGTTCAGTATTTCCAGTTTGGTGTTGCACAGGCATTCAGTTTCACCAGTGCCTCCCAGTAACTGAGTCTAATTCTCATGATAAGTTCCAGGAAATTCTGCTAAAGTCCTGGCGGGTCAGTCTGTACTGTGCCTTTTAGATGAGGTAGTACAACATGAATCCCAAACCAGGCCCAAATCAGCTTGAGCCATGACGTGTCAGAGGGATCTGTAGCTCTTTACTGCGTTACATACGTGTTTGGACAACATGCGTGGCATTGGTTTTTTTCTTCGCCTGCCTAGTCACCAGAGGGTTTGACGGCAGCCTGCGTGGTTTTGCTGGCCACTGCTGTTTTTTCCCCCTCCGCACATTTCCTTCATCAGACCTTGCTTGATTAATAGTGCACTTCAAAGCGGTCAGCCCCGGCACTTACGAAGCAGGGACCTGGAAGTGGATTCTGAGCTCTTAAACGTGGCATCAGAGAGCTGTGCAATCAGCTCAGCTGTGCACGTATGTCGTCGGTATATCTGTAGGACCTGGTGACCAGCGTTCACGTAGGTTATCAGGCAGTGAGAGCAGTGCCCTTCTGCGTGAGCGTACACACCGTGTTGGGTAACACCACAGGCCTGCGTTCACGTCCAGGAGGTGAGGTAATCGCGTGATCTTAGGTCATTGTGTGGGTCCAGAGATCTCCGTGTGATTTGTTTGAGTCTGCGGTCTGCTCGTTTGGGAAACTTACGGGGCCAATGATTGCGTTCCGCCACGGCTCTGCAGTGCTGGCTCGTGGGCTTCAGACATATGTGCGGTTACAGGAAGCGGCCGGATCAGCAGAGTGGGGAGCGGCGCCGGGTCGGGTTTTTCTGCTGCGTGTATGGCTCGGTCGGTCTTATGACAGCGTGGCTCTCACGTGAGGCGCCTGCTCGTTCACGTGAGTCTTTCCATACAGACCCGGCTCCCCTGCGCCCGAGCGACGTCTGTTGCCGAGTTACCTCTCCGTGATCCCTCCGCTTTGTTTTTCTCTCTTTCTCCCTCCATCTGTCTGCGATTATCTACGTATCACAGTGTACAGTGGTCCCCTGCGAACCCCTTAGGGATTTAATTGGCTGATTGCCTGTGTGCTAACGGATTCCATCCATAGTGGATAATGAATTCAAGACCACTTCTGGAGTTTAGACAGACCCTTGGCTTGATGATGTAACAAAATACCATGTTATTAATTTACTTATCTCTTGCCCCCCTCCCTCTCTCCCTCTCCCTCTCTCTCCCTCTCTCTCTCTCTCTCTCGATCCCACTGGCCGCCTGCAGGTGTATGAGCTGACTCAAGAGTTTTTCCAGAACGGGAAGCCCGTGGGCGCGGAGAGCAAGAACAGCGTGGGCATCTTCACGCGTGACCTGGTGCGCAAGAAGATCACGCTGGATCCGGACGACTCGGAGAGCACCAAGAAGCTCAAGCTCTCCATGTTGCAGCAGTACCTCAAGGTGTGTCATCCAGACACTCGCTACCACCGCCCGACCCGACGGCACCGGAGCCGCCCGCAAGACGTTCCAATAGAACGTGTAGCAAAGGCTGATCACCTAACGACGCTTTAATCGTTTGTTTTAGATGTTTCACTTGCAAGACATTTGTTTCTAACCTTCGGCTGACACTGCTTAGATTTACAGTTCTGATGGGTGGGGGTGGGGTGGGGGGGGCTTTGTTTCAAACCCGTTAAATCAGAAGATGGATGATTTAGGGGAGGCTGCAAAAACAAGGCCGAGTGGCCCTCTAAAACGAAGCAAAGCACAGCTCACATCTCCTGCCTGTTCCCCGCGAGCTCTCAGAAAATGGCTATGGCCTGAACTGGTTCAGACTGGTTTGAACTGGTTTGGGGCTGATTTAGGGAGAATAAAATTATGTGACCTCCTGCTGTGTTTTAGGCTAGGCAAGGCAAGACGGTTTATTTGTGTAGCACTTTTTATACACAGCATCAGGCTAAAGTTCTTTAAATAGTCATAGAAGAATAATAAATGTTATTACATCCTGATTCCTGTCACCTTAGGAGGGTTTTTGTAGAAAAAAAAACACTCATAAAGAAATGCACTAAAATGAAGTAAAAAAAAAAAAATTACTAAAGCTATTCAAATAAATGCAATGAAAATTTAAATATATATAAGGATAAAATACATTTAAACAAATATTATTTAAAAATGGCATAAAATGAAGAAATGCAAGGACTCTTAAGGTAACAGAGCCGAGCTGCGGGAGCAGGGTTTAAACTGAGCTGAATGAGAACACTTACACTTTACAATTAAAAACTAGATTTGTGCCCTTTTTAATATTTTCCGACATCAGGTTTAGCTAAATGCCGTCCCTTCACCGGGGCCTGCACTTACGGACTCTGAGAATTCTGTTCGGCCCATAACACTATCGCATACCAGATACATACACTGGTTCTACACTATTAAACAATTTAGAGCCTAGTAATAATAGCTTGAAGTCAAGTGTGTAAGTGGGTTTAAGAACGGAGGTGTTGAGTTTGTTTCTTCTGCTCCTGGTGAAAGGACTCCATGTGAAAACAGCTGTATTCTGGATCTGCTGAAGCTGTTTAATGGCCATTTATGAATTAATGTAATTGCCAAATCACCGGGGCTGTCGAGATATTACGAGTTTGTTCTCATTCCTGAGACATGCAGGAGTATGCACACACACACACACACACACACACACACACACACACACACACACACAGTCATCCTCCCATTCCCTCATCTTTCTCCTCTTCTCCTAACACTCCTCTCTGCTTTGTACGCTTTGCCAATTCATTTAACTGTCACGCATGACAGATTTCATGAAATGTATAATAGACGTAAAACAGAGGAGACAAGGCCTTGTGATGGTGCCCGTGACAGAGCGAAGAGAGGCAGAGGAAAGCAGACTTGTGTCCACTGGTTCTTCTCATGCTTTTCTGCAACTGTGTAGTCCATTGTCTGCAGTCATGGCAGAGGAATAGTGGTGACATTATTAATAGATCTAAGTTAAACAGTCCAGTGTTTGTATTCACCATGTGTGGGTGTCGGCTTGTAGACATGTGCCATTGTAACAGAATGTATCGGTATATACCCATATGTGTGTGTGTGTGTGTGGGGGGGGGTCTCAGGTGGAGAGCTGTGAGAGTAGCTCTCCCAGCATGGACGAGGTGTCCCTGAGTGAGTTCGGGGAGTGGACGGAGATCCCTGGAGCGCACCACATCATCCCGGGGGGCTTCATCAGGGTGGTGGAGCTGCTGGCACAGGGCCTGCCCGGGCACGTGCTGCGATTGGGCAAGGCCGTGCGCCGGGTGCACTGGAACTACAGCTCCCAGGAGGCCGAGGGGGAGGACAACGGCCCCCGCCGTGCCGACCACAACCAGGAGCGGCGGTGGGTGGCGCCGGTGCGGGTGGAGTGCGAGGACGGCGAGTGGCTGGCCGCCGAGCACGTGGTGGTGACCGCCTCGCTGGGCGTGCTGAAGAAGGCGCACGAGGGCCTGTTCTCGCCGGGCCTGCCCCGCGACAAGGCGCAGGCGGTGGAGAAGCTCGGCATCAGCACCACCGACAAGATCTTCCTGGAGTTTGCCGAGCCCTTCTGGAGCACCGAGTGCAACAGCATCCAGTTCGTGTGGGAGGACGAGGCGCAGCTGGAGAGCCCGGCGTACCCCGGCGAGCTCTGGTACCGCAAGGTGTGCAGCTTCGACGTGCTGTACCCGCCCGAGCGCTACGGCCACGTGCTGAGCGGATGGATCTGCGGTGACGAGGCCCTGCACATGGAGCGCTGCGACGACGAGACCGTGGCGGAGACGTGCGCCGAACTGCTGCGCAAGTTCACAGGTCCGAATACTGTGTGTGTGTGTGTGTGTGTGTGTGTGTGTGTGTGTGTGTGTGTGTGTGTGTGTTGTGTTGTGTTTATAGGACACTTTATCTAATGTTTATGCTGTGTTTATGCACAAAACAGGGATAGGTGTAGGTGTGTGTGTCTTTGGGCTGTGTGTGTCTTTGGGTGTGTGTGTGTCTGTCAGGATTAGAGTGGAGTGTGGAGTGTTTAGCACACATTCATAAATGTACTGTGAAGAGCATCCTCCGTTATTAAGATATGAGGCAGCGTTAATTACTGCATTACTGCGTTACATTAATATGACTCCGCTGCTAATCACCCCGCTTCACTCCCCGCTCCCCCGCCAGCACACGGTGACTCACCACACGTCACTCCTTCTCCTTTCACCTTGGCCGGTGATGCGGGTGTGAGCTCACAGTTTACTCCCTGTAGGGCCTTCACGCTTACCTGAGCTGCCATTACTGCACAGTGACTCACCCATTGTATTAGGGGGCGGGGCCCCGATCATCTTCTCATCGGCCGGTCAGCACAGGGCTCCGCCCACCGCTCACCTCTGATATACGTTGTATAAGCCGTGATTTGTGGGCATAAGTGGCGCAGTAATGGAAGGTATTGAGAGCTGCTGCTGTGTAGAAGAGACTTTACTCAAGGCTGTTAAAAAGGCTGATTAGGCTTACAGTGGCAACACTTACAGCACTGTTGGGCTGACCAGAGTTGACAGCCATCAAATGCAGTTTTGTACATGCGTACACATATTAAGAGTATTCACCTGCGTGTGCCTAGTGTTTGCAGGTTTTGTCTTCCACTAATAACTACAGAGCTCCGCCTCTGTTCATGAATGACTATAGAGCTCCGCCTCTGTTCATGAATGACTATAGAGCTCCGCCTCTTTTCACGAATGACTACCGAGCTCCGCCTTTTGTCACGAATAACGCCACCCATTCGGAGATGAAGAGCTTTGCTGTAGAGACGTGGTTGGAGCAAGCCTTGGTTTATGTACGAGACGTATCTTCACATGTTTGGATCTCTCAACGTCTTTTATGAAGGCGGCTTGAGCGAATTTTGGAATGAGAGAAAAAAGGTCCGTCAGTCGAGGCTCACAAGTACACACCTCTCGCGTTCCATCAACGGTGTCTCTCGGAGAGATCACGCAATCAGTTCAAAGGGTCCCTCACTGCACACACTCATTCCCACAGCCTGCGTGTGCCGTGGTCGCGTCGACGTAGGTCAGATTGGTTTTAATCCTGGCATTCTTCTGACTGATAGGACTGGAAGGTTCAGAGGCAGTTTTACAGCTCACGCATCAGTGAGGGAGTTCCACACAGTAGCGCAAAACCCTCACGTGGAAAACAGTCATGTGGAAAAGGGGACTACAAGCAGGACTCCAGATGTTTGGATGTCTGGCTCAGTGCCCAGTCGCCGCAGTGTTTATGCAGCGTTCAAGTGCCCCTTGGATATTTGCGCTCGCCGTGTCGTAATGAGGAGTTCAGAGTATTTGTTTGCTTTGATGTTTGCTTTGTTGCTTTTCAGGTGACTAGGTCATCGCAATTTCCCATGCAAAATCTCAAACCTGAATGATCTTTCAGTCCTAGACTGATAACCGCTCGGGCATTACAACATTTATGCACAAATACAGAAGTGTTGGGGACCGTGATTAGTGATGGTGTTAGTTACACGGTGTGTGTGAATGGTGGTGGTAGTCTGATCAATGATGGTGTTAGTTACACGGTGTGTGTGGATGGTGGTGGTAGTCTGATCAGTGATGGTGTTAGTTACACGATGTGTGTGGATGGTGGTGGTCATTACACGGTGTGTGTGGATGGTGGTGGTAATTACACGGTGTGTGTGGATGGTGGTGGTAATTACACGGTGTGTGTGGATGGTGGTGGTAGTTACACGGTGTGTGTGGATGGTGGTGGTAATTACACGGTGTGTGTGGATGGTGGTGGTAGTTACACGGTGTGTGTGGATGGTGGTGGTAGTTACACGGTGTGTGTGGATGGTGGTGGTAGTCTGCCTGATCTGGAACAGACAGTTTCCCCTCAAACTTTCAGCTTTTCTGTCCCTTGGTAGCTTTTTAATTTTTTTTGGATGTTTTTAAAGGAAAATGGGACTTTTGGCAGGGAAACAGTGAGAGTGACTGAGAGATGTAGAGAGTGACTGAGAGATGTAGAGAGTGACTGAGAGATGTAGAGAGTGACTGAGAGATGTAGAGAGTGACTGAGAGATGTAGAGAGTGTGTTCTGTGGTTCTGCAGCCGAAAACAAGATTCCTGGACAAGCCAGACAGGAAACAAGCACTAGGACTAAACCAGGACTGATGCCATGTTCTGATCCACCTTAAACTGGGACCGACGCTACATTCTGACCCTCCTTAAACCGGGACTGGCTCCCTCTGTTCCGTAAGTTTGCTTCGTTCGTTTACCTGCCCGACCTTCTGCCACCCGCAGGGAACCAGAACATTCCGAAGCCGAGGCGCATCCTGCGCTCGTCCTGGGGCAGCAACCCTTACATCCGTGGGTCGTACTCCTTCACCCGAGTGGGCTCCAGCGGGGGCGACGTGGAGCGGCTGGCCGAGCCCCTGCCCTACGCCAGGTCCTCCAAGGCCCCGGTGAGGCGGTCCGCACCCAACACCTGACCCGAGTCCCTGCGCTCACCATCACCCCAGTGCGCACCGCCCTCTAGTGGTGCGACTTGTGATGTGCGCTAAATATACATGTCCGACTACACAGTATTTTGGTATGGGGACCATGGAAAAGGTTAACCCTGCTTAATTTTTAACCCTGATATTTTTAACTTGCCCCAGTGTTTGGTGGCCCCCATTTTCCCACAAGCTCAGCAGAGAGAAAGAGAGAGTTGACAGCGAGCTCCCGTGGAGAGAGTGTTGATGTTTGAGAATAGCGCTGTTGAGATTGCGGACACATGCTGCGAACGTGAGACTCGTGGGCACGTGAACGTGAGACACGTGGACACATGGACGCGAGACTCGGCAAACTGCATGCAGCCTGTAACCTGAGCTCGTGGCTCTGCGTGGACCTCCCCGTCTCTCTCTTTCTTTCTGTTGCAGACACACACACACACACACACACACACACACACACACACACACACACACACACACACACACACACACACACACACGCAATTACAGGGCAGAAAGGAACAGTGTGACTGCACAGAATGGCCCAGGAAAATGTGTGATGCAGACATAAATGACTTTTCTGGTGCCAGGTCTTCAAAATAACCTGAGCCTAAGCCCTAATCATGAACAATGCTGTGCTGAGTCTATTTATTTTTTCATTTATTTACTTATTTACCCTGAACTGGGTCAGGCTACCTGGTTTAGTTTCCCTCGCAGCTGTTAACCCTGTCTTTTCTGTTCTTTGTTTTTTTATACTCTTGTGTTTTCCCCCATTCTCTCACTTCCTCAGCCTTTACAGGTGCTGTTTGCTGGCGAGGCCACACACAGGAAATACTATTCCACTACCCATGGTGCTTTGCTGTCAGGTCAGAGGGAAGCAAACCGTCTGATCGAGCTGTACCACGACCTCTTTAATGCAGAAACCACGAAGCCTAACATGTCGAATTAAACAACGTGGAATGAGAACCACTAACTAGTGATGAGAAATGTGTGTTTCATGCTATCTGTATTCTAATTGATTAAATGTGTTTGGGCATGTAGGAGGGGCATTATAACAATAACAAAGAAAAAGACGGAATGGAAATGTCTTTACTGTATGTAGGATTAGCTCTATTTAGATAATACAGGACGTACTGTACAAGGCTGCCAAGTTTGGTGGCATCTCTGGTTCTTATCTTTCTCTGATTGTTATTATTTTTAAATAAGTTATATGTTTATAACATGTCTGTAATTTAACTTTTGTAAGTGCCTTCTGTATTTAATGGTGTCATTTAAAACGAAAACAAAAATGGCAATGAATAAATGCATATTAATGTGGAAAAGGACATGGGGCTGGTGTCACACGGGCACACGGTTCGGCCAGGATGAAAATAATACTTCACGCTGAAGAAGTAATAATGGAGTTACTCATACTGATACTCTGACCCAAAACAGGGAAAATTCAGGCACCATAACAAAGGCAATTTATGACTAATACCTACTACACACCCAGCAATGTTACACAGGAATGTAATCCAGGCTACTATTGTTACTGGTTATCTGCTATTTGTTCACTAGAAGTTCATCTGTTCAGTAGAAGTTTTGTCGTTTGGAAGTTTTCCAGTACAGCAAAATATATTTCTATATAAATCATCATATGGTTCTCTCTGTTCCCACAGTATTTGGTTATACACATGATATATTTGATAAGCTGTTTACTGTTGTTAACACAAATTCCAATTATCTTGAATGCAATGTTCATCTTTTAGATCTGCCTAACTGTTTTAGTACTTCAATCATTTAAATGTAAACCCCGAACAACCTGACTACTCTTAATGTAAACGCCTCCTTGTGGTTGGAGAAAGCAAGTACAGCAGGTGCGGCACAAAATGTAGGCCTCTGTTAGTCAGGCTTGTCTTCCAGTTACATCTAAGACACGTTCAGTCACAAGACAATACAGCCGATTTTATCAGCTGAAAACTATTTGTGAAATATTCTGTTCCTTTTTTGTCATGGCACTGTATGCTCACCACAGATTTTCAAAAGTACTACTCAGCTACGGCTATGTGTAAAGGTAACTGTCACTTCACCTGGACGCTTTTAGCATAACAACAGAACGGATGACTTGCAATTTCCTGCTAATACATAACCGGTAAAAGTACATCTAATGCATTAAATATGCAAAAACAAACAAACATAGCAAGTCATGTTAACTCCTAATCCTTTCTTGGGATCCATGTTCATGCAGCTTAGCTAGTGATGATGGCTTGGTTGTGTAAGCTCTGAGCTTTGTGGCCATCTTTCCCTTCCCGTTTAGGCGTACATGCAGAAAACAGACTCACACCAGGTAAACACAGCGGCTGTGTCACAGCCTCTCGTACAGCTGAAGCTCCCCACAGTCTCATTCGTCTCACCGTGTCATGAGGTTTGACAAAGACACATCCTGCAGTCTGGTGTCCTGGACGCAGTCGGGCCGAGCAGCACCAGTTCCCACAGGTCCGGACCCACGTAATGACTTCCAGTGTCAAGTTTGATATGTTTTTAACTTCCGCAGCATGTGAATTAAAGTGGAATTAAAGTAGAAAGTAGAATATAATATCTGGACCAAAACATTTTAATATATCAGGTTTCAGATGGACGTTGTGTTACCACTTTGCCATAATTCAAACCTGATTATTGCTTAAGAATAAAGCGAGGGATTATCCCTGTGTGTGAAAACCAAAAAATACGTTTATTCGTTTGTTTATTAAGATAAACAAATGGCAGGCTGGATGATGTGATTTGCTGATGTTCCCCAGTGCAATATTAACATTTGTCTTTTGGTTTATGAAAGCCTTAAACAGGTTAATAGTCACTTCCTCTGGCTGGAGAGAAAGATTGTGTGAAGCCCTCGGTGGACAGGGGGTAGACCAGTAATGAGCCTGGATGTGGTAGCACCCTGTGTAAATTTAGTGAACTTTAGTGAACTGCCTTGTATTGAGTTTTGATGAACTAGAGTGTGTGTGTGTGTGTGTGTGTGTGTGTGTGTGTGTGTGTGTGTGTGTGTGTGTGTGTGTGTGTGTGTGTGTGTGTGTGTGTGTGTGTGTGTGTGTGTGTGTGTGTGTGTTTGTAGATGTAGGTCTTCTGTACATTGAACATGCATATAAGAAATAATCTTTCTGGCTGAAGAAACGTATTGAGCCCAGAGAGAGTATTCACTGGTTGCAGTGAGATGTTTAGCTGCTGACAGGACACAAGCCCTGTGGAACTGTTTAAAACAGAGAACATTAACCAGCTACATCGTACCCATTTCTGCTGACAATGTTAGACCTGAAGTCAACACACAACTCTAACTGTACTACACTGACATGTACAGAATTAGAAGATGGTCATATCCTCACTGACTTACCGGAGCGGACAGGTACAATAGCGCGTGGTTGTCTTGTAGTTTGTTTTGTTGTTTGTAAATATTCTCTGTGCTGCCAACACCCCGATGTGCTACCTCAGCCATCATGAATGAGTGAACACATTATTGTTATCGTACGTAGTGCAGTGGGATTCTGTGTGGTAGTCTCAACATGAATCTGATATAAAGAGATAAGTGACACCACAGAGAACCATAGCAGCAGACAGCAGTGTAGTGCAGCAGTTGGTACATGTGCTATAAAAGTGAGACTCAGATGGGCATGTAAATTATGTCTCAATATGTATTGTTAATAAGCTGAGATCTAATATTAATATTAATATTTGCTTTATATGGCATGTATAGTGAATTGCACACCCCACTTTTTCCTCATGTCTCTCAGGCACTGTACAGCCCCGCCCCCCTGCTCCGCCCCCTGCCCCTCCTCCTCCTCCTCCTGCTGCGGGGGGGCAGTGCTGTGGTATATGGGAGCCAGGTTCACCGTACTCCTGGCAACTCCCAACACAGCCACAGCATTCACTGTCATAGGCCAACCAGGCGCCGTCAACGGCAACCCTCAAACAGCTGGCAGCTCCTTATGGGGTCATAGGTCACGTAACATTCAGCAAAGGCCTTTGGATGAGCTCATTTCAGCTCAGTTAAGCTCGTTTCAGCTCGTTTGAGTGATGGCAACTACAGTGGCCTGGTGCACATTATACACGCTGCTCTTTTCCAGTCATGGAATCATTTGGGCAGATTTGTAATGCAAACGGAAATACTTAAATGAAGCCCTGCATTTTACCTCAGAAACACTGAGGCCGAGGGGAATATTACAGATCTTAAGCAATTTCAGCCTATGAGCTGGTTTTGATTACAAAAAAAAATAAATAAAAACACAGCACTTTAGAGAGCCGTCAGAGTGGGAATGAATGAGACGGAGTAGGACAGAATGGTAATTGTTTCTACAAGACCTGCTACCATAGAGACTATGTGACACTTTTTAAATGTATTTATTATACATTATCACATACATTTTATACATTTACGGCATTTGGCAGACGCCCTTATCCAGAGCGACTTACATTTTTATACAAGTGAGCAATTGAGGGTTAAGGGCCTTGCTCAGGGGCACCTCAGTCATGGCCTCAGGTCTCGGGATCAAACCCACGACCCTCCGGTCACAAGACCAGTTCCCTAACCACCAGGCCATGACTGCCCTGCCCTGTTTTATACATTTAACAATTAATACATAGACCACATCTTGCATAGCACAGAAGATTTATTACTGTTGCTCATGTTCTCCTGTAACATTGTACAGACATAAAGTCTGGTTCTCTTTAGAGACTTTAAACTCATGTGCTGTCTGAGAGCACAGATATGTGAGCAACTGTTTCTTCAGGTCACCAGATCGACTATCATCATGTGGGCGAGGAACATGACGATGTGATTGGCCCAGGAGAAGGGCATGACCCTCCACAATGAGCACACGTACAGAGTAGAGGACCCTGCCGTAGGTGACCCCACTAACCTCTCTTAACCTTCCCCACACAACAGGCTGAAATGGTAACTAGGCTTAAAATCATACACCCCCCTCCAAAAAAATACATTTGAAGATACTCAGAAAACAGCAGGTACATTAGACCTAATTCCTTTTTTTTTAAACGATTTTACTGAGTATTTCATGAAACTGATCCAAACATTACTATTCACAACCTCTGTAAAGGAGTGGCGATATACAATAGTAGTTTAACATGAGTCATTATTACATGGCTTTAAGGAATACATCATTTCAAAGCACACTGTGTTGGAATTGAAAAATGTGTTTGGTATGTAGCCAAGCATCATCAAGTTGATCTAAAGAGACTGTCGTCGTTGGAGGAATGGTGAGCATTCATTCCGTGGCTGAGTAGACCAGGGTCTTTTGGTTCTCATCGTTTTTTTCATTTAAGGTCTGCGCTCTGATGACTAAACTAGCAGCCTGCTGGATCAGAGCCATGATCAGCCCCATATGTGAAGATCAGCTGTTTTTCAGACTAAAGCGGTAAGACCTCGGTGGCGATTATAGTTATCCAGCATAGGTCCGAGTGCCATTCCCCGAGAATTCCCACACGGTGGGGTAGCTTTGAGTAGTAGTTTTACACCTGCGTTGTGTCTAATCATGCAGTACATCCAAGCTCCCTTGCGCTTAATTAGAAACATGTTAAATTTAGCGCAAGAGTTGCCCCGAGTTCTATCCTGGTCTTAATGGTGACCTGTTATCCCACTATGTCTGAGTGTTGTGATGTCAGTTAATAACAAGCTGAAAACAGTGACTGAACAGCTGAACAGTCACTGAACAGCTGAAGAGTCACTGATCAGCTGAAGAGTCACTGAACAGCTGAACATTCACTGAACAGCTGAAGAGTCACTGAACAGCTGAATAGTCACTGATCAGCTGAAGAGTCACTGAACAGCTGAAGAGTCACTGATCAGCTGAAGAGTCACTGAACAGCTGAAGAGTCACTGATCAGCTGAATAGTCACTGATCAGCTGAAGAGTCACTGAACAGCTGAAGAGTCACTGATCAGCTGAAGAGTCACTGAACAGCTGAAGAGTCACTGAACAGCTGAAGAGTCACTGATCAGCTGAAGAGTCACTGAACAGCTGAAGAGTCACTGAACAGCTGAAGAGTCACCGATCATCTCTTTTGCTTCCATCTAAAATTAGACCTCGACGTCTTGCCTTTACTAAGTCCTCGAATTTCAGTTATTCTAATTTCAGAAGCTTTTAAAACTATTATCTCTTCTACAGTTGCTTCACCGGATCTCTAAGGTAATTTCTCAAATTCCCAAAGGTACCAAGCAGTGCATAAGGACATCACTGTGGCTATGTATCTGGAGATGCATGAAGCAGCGTCCAGTAGTTACACACTACTTCCGTTGTGGACCCTATCCGACATCACCAGAGTGTCTCGCAGTCAGGACCCGTCCTGCGCCCTGCACCAATGTCTGCAGCGTTCCCCGTTTCGCAAGGGTCCTCTAAGTCAATCCGAGCTCAATCAACACAGCAAGTCATTTGAACAGCCCGTACAGGAGTGAGTGTGCACATGTAGAAACTGTGCACAGACTTACAGTAAATCTTTTGAAATGAGCTCAAGTGATTTCAGAGCTTTTTCCTCATTACCATAAGAGCAGAGTTCACGTCCAAGCCTGGATTTAGGTCCAGTGTTGCCGAGCAACTCAGTAATCACTCTTCTCCTCTCCGCACATCTTGTGCAGTTATAGTGATCTCAGCCTATGACTACGGATCCTGCTCATTGAAGCCTGATGAGGAGCGTTACAGGGCCCTCACTGATGATGTCACCAAGAGGTCAAGACAGAACTTTGGCTATGTACATAGACTACATGAGAGGTTATCTTACACACTATAACCCTGTATCAGTGGGACCGTAGTCCCATATATTCTGCCTAGTTATCACACTGTTATTCTGTAATATATTGTGATCAGATTGAACATCTAGTTGAATTTTTATTGCAGTGCAGTGCATATAACCATATAACCAGGAGACACATCATCCTAATCGCACAGGTACAGGTATCTGTTCTGGCCATGATGGTGCATAAGAGCGTCTGGATCTATGCCCAGACCTTTAAACGAGACCTTGGCAGACAATGCTTGGTGGATCACACCCATTTGATGGTTTGGATGTCACTCGCTGGATGTGGAAATGGACATTTTATGTTAGGGTACCATTGCTAACTTATTTTGAAAATGATTTAAACATTTTAACATTTTCAACATTTATGGACATCACTTTGTTTTAAACTTAAAGACTTGGTTTTGTTTTACACTGGTAATCAGCTGACGTATGTCTCTGGGATATATCAGACCTGCATCTCTCCACATGCATAGCTCGCATTAGGACATTAGATATTTGATTATGCCAAATGGTTCTGGAGAGGGATATTATTATGGGATGTTTCTCCATGTATGGACCGATGGATGCTAATGGAGACCGTGAGTCAGCCAACCATTGGTTACTACGTTGGGAGTCACATGTTCTATGAAGCAGTGAGCGAAACTGCTGGTCTGGAGGAAGACCCTCCCCTCCTGAAGACTCCCCCATGTGTGGATTTAAAGTTCCCCTTCCTAGGAACAGGGCTGTTCATATGGCCTGAGATGTGTGTTTCCTCATAGACAGCAAACCCACCGAGCATGATGATTAATGATATAATAGACGAGGCTACAGGACAAACAAAAGTCATGCAGAGGTATCATGTGTTAAGGTCAAAGGTCAAAGTGAAACACTGAGTTTCCAGTTTCCACAACTAAATTTATCAAGTGCAATCAAATCAAGGCTCATTCATGTGGAATATTACTGTATAATTTTAATGAATTTAATTTAATTACATTATTTTAAAGGTTAATATGCTCTGTTATAATTTTACATTAAAACATTATGAATCAAGTGTCAAATAATTAATGAATGAACAGTTTAGCATAAAACATGTAATGACAAAAAGATATTCTCATTAAATAACGATATCGATCCTTTATTCCTTAAATCCCCCTGGCTATTACACATATTATCAGTTATTATTGAGTAGTGTGGTAAAATCTTCATTTGCTACAACTTATTAACCAGTTTTTTACTATAAAAGATCACTGTGTGCCTCTAATCTCTTATTGTATATGATGATCGGGCTGAACCGATATTAGCTGGTGTCCTGTTTGATTGCTTGTGTCACACGGTGCGTAAGAGTGAGGTTATGACCAGCAGGGGGCGCTAAAGATCCAGGTTTGTTCCTTTGACCTGCGCGGTGAGCGCTCGCTGTTCTCTGTGTGTTCTCTGCGTGTGTATGGTGCGTGGTGATAGAGAGACAGAAGAGGGAAAGAAAGTTTTTGCCCGCTTGCACTTCACTAAATAAACCTTTCATCCAGGGTCTTGACCCCTGCACTCCCTTTGATTAAAAAAAGGAGAAGACGAAGAGAAATGAAAGAAAATATAACCTCACCTTGAATAATTTACCGCTGCCTGCCAGACCTTTACGTCCACTTTACTCAAATATAGATGTTTTTTTTAGCTCTTTACTGATTCCCTCATCATATAACAGGTATTGCTAATAAAACTGTGAGATGACTTATGCAACTGGTTTTATTTAACAGACATATAGTTCCTCGGTCTCACCGTGAGATACCCCAGGCTAGCCAGGTTTTAATGACATGACTTTCTTGAACAGAGTTCATCTCTTGCCATTGTGGATCGTGGATGCCCAACCATACCTTATTCCTTGCAGATTATGAATGTAATATTTGTTTCAGAAATTAGATTTTCCATTGCTGGGTGCCTTTTTGTAGCCTTGATATTCTGTACAGCTAATATGGATTTGTGTATACGGCTACTGTATTTGTGAAGATATCAGTAACAAAAAAAAATGCTTCTTTGTTAGTTAGATAATAAGTCTCAAGTAGTAAATGTGAATGAATAAATTAATGAAATATAGATTTATATAGCACCTTCCAAGAACCTAAGGTTGTTTGACAAATAACACAGGTACTAGTTTTTATAACCAATCACACACCGGCGAGAAGTGGAAGCATATTGAACCCAGTGTACTCTCCACCAGAAACCCCTGGGGGACTGAAATGGGTGCAGGAAGGGGAGAGAGGACAACACCCAGGACAGAACACCATCCACCACTGGACGTGTTATTCAGAGGCCCATGAAAGACTTGATTTACTGGATCAGGCCAGTTGATACTGAGATATCCAGGCCCAGAAAAAAAAAAAAAAAAAACAGTTAATATAAGAGTTTGTTTTGGAAATGGTTTGCAGTAACGACCTCCATTGCCGTAACTGAGTCATTGTTATCAGAAGCAGGCCTCAGTGATGCTGTGTGACGTCATCCGTCACATCATCACGATGGAGCCTCACTTATTGGCCGTGTGGCGGGCAAGGTGCAACGTTCACATACAGCGCTGGTAACAAATGCCCTTTCATGCTGACCCGATGTCAGAATGGGAGACTGATCTCAGATCTGCACTTGAAGGAAATTTCTGATCCTGGCATATAACACGTGCCAGTTATGCTACAACATTCTGTTCTCCTCCCCGGTCTGTCTGCCCCGTGGGGGATGCCTACCGTGATAAATGTATTCCACGCCACAAACCTAATGCCAAGTCCCATTGCGTGGCGTTCCGTTTATATCACTGCTCACGGTTTTCGCATCTGGTGGTAATAACAGGCCTTTCGACGTGATTGCTCCATGCCTGTGTGGCTATGTAAGCAGTGTGAGCTGGGCTGAAGGCTCAATTGCCTGCTGGATTCAGTAGCTCTGGGTTACAGCAGTTAGATTTTCCATTCACGCCGCCTCTCGCCCTCACCAGGGCTGGCGGCATCGCCCTCTTCCCGCAGTTCGTCGTCTGCGGTATGCGGGACTGGCCGTCTAGCCACCCCGCTGCAGCTTAGAGCAGCAGTCTGCGGGACGTTGGCTTTACCTCGCAAAAAGATGGGCAGACCTTGGGCATAGTTCCAACCTCATACAAATGTGCACTGGTCACACACGCCGTGTGTGTGCAGGATCACAGCGTGTGGGACACGCAGGATAAGTCCTACCCTGCTTGTAGCTCGGTGTCGTATGACTGTACTGGACCACTAATTCATCCTGCTCTCGTGTTCTGCTTGGTCAAGGAGTCTAGTTTGCCATATTCACTTCTGGAATATGAAAAATGTCTGTCCAGGCAGAGACCTCCTCACCGAACTCAAACAGGTGAGCGAAATCACTTTTCCAAATGTAATTAACTTATAACAGATGACTGTACCTGCAGCAAGACCATGACAAATGTTTTAGGTTTTCTCTCTCTCTCTCTGTGTGTGTGTGTGTGTGTGTGTGTGTGTGTGTGTGTACTCCAGTGCAGAGATTTGACCTACCAGAACATCTGTAAGTTCATTGTTGCCTAGACTCCATGCAGTTAGTCATTCAGACTGAATGCTGCCACAAAGGAAGCCTGAGGATTTATATCATATTATAATATACTATCTGTGGCCTGTATGAAATATGTAAGTAAAATGTGTCTCTTTATACTGCCAGGACATTTTAAAGAATGAATCCATCAAGCTGAACTGGGGCTGCTACCTCATGCTGAATATTGTAAAGGCATATCACTGATGACTCATTATGTGTGTGTGTGTGTGTGTGTGTGTGTGTGTGTGTGTGTGTGTGTGTGTGTGTGTCTTTATTTCCCTGTGGAAATAGCTGGAAAAGGTGGTGTAACCAAATGCCTTTCTAATCTCCCCGGCCAATTAATAACAAGACCCCCCCATTCACCACTCGACCTCAAACAGCTACGAGCGGAAGTCACGACTATCTGGAACTCCTGCCTGGGCAACAGGAATGTTTTGGCACGGAGAAAGCTTCTGTCCTCCCTAGTAGGAAGCGTTTGTATCTCTGTAACATGCTCACGTGCTGCTTTCCTCACGCGGTAGCGGGAGACGTGTGTGAGTGTGCTGTTGTCGGGGACGTGGACGGCCTGCTCTGTCCACCACGCTCTCGTGGCCTCCTGTCCTCCGTCAGCTACATGACGGACAGCCATTTCATCCTCAAGGTCGCTGACATTGGCCCCAGGGTGCGGAGATGCTATATCACCTTCAGCCCTCACTGCTGGACCTGAACGCTGAAGGAATATATGGGGACAGGGGGGTGGGGTGTTTATGACATCTTTAAGCTGTGAGTGTTTTTATGTTATAGAGGGTTTTTAGGGTCTTTAGGGTCTTTGCCATTTTTGTTTTAGAAGTCCATCAACCCATTTTTCTTGACAAAGCTTTTCTGTGTTTTCTGCTCTGTGCTTTCATAAGTGGTTATTTCCATGAGGGTAAATGCGTGAGAAGAACATTTGAGAAGTTCTTGTGGAGTATGAGTGGGTATGTCTGTGATTGTATACGTGTGTGTGTGTGTGTGTGTGTGTGTGTGTGTGTGTGTGTGTGTGTGTGTGTGTGAGTGTGTGTGTGTGTGTGTGTGTGTGTGTGTGTGTGTGTGTGTGTATCTCATCTTCCATCCTCTCAGCCCACCTGTGGAGAGCCCCTGAGCTCCATAGACTCCCCCGTGCCCACCAATGGCACACAGGAAGGCGGTGCCTACAGTTTGGGCGTTGATCTACCACAGGGCACCCTTCCACCTCCCTGCCAGGTCCTCACAGCCTCGCCGGCTGCAGCTGCGTCCGTATGGCTCGTCCGCGGGTCGGTGAGGAGACGTCTCGACAGGGGACATACCGGAGAACCTCTCTCTAGTGGCAGCTGTCATTCTGTCATTCTTTGTTCAAATATCACTTTCTCTTATCACTTGACTGTCTGTCTGTCTGTCTGTCTCACCGTCTCACCCTTGCCCTCTTCTCTCCTACCATCCCCTTGTCTCTTTTCTTCTCCTTTTCACTATCTGTCTCTCTTTCTCCCTCCTTTGTCTTTGCTTCCTCTATGTCCCCCACCCACCCCTCCCTCCCCACCCAGGTGGGGTGAGGGTGGGGGCCAGCAGTCCTCTAAAACCCCATGAGTGTGAGGACCTGGTGGGCGGGTGGAGTCCCTCCTGCACAGCTGATGTAGCGACACAGAGGGCGAATCTGAGAGGCCAGACTTCACCTCCCTCCAAAGCTCCGTCAAGAAAACGTCCCAGCGGCCACTACTGACACGCGCCACTTTTATTTCAACACTTCCCGCAATTAAACCCACTCCTTAATTATACAGCAATTTTTAAATGACTACAGTGTCCATTTTAATTGTAGTCAAGTCTGATTTTTATTCCCATATTCTATTTTAATGTACTGGGGAACCAATTCTTTTTATTACTCATTTATTGTGTAAGTGCTTTTGTTCATAGACGCTTTCAGGAGGATATTCTTCCTTTTGAACTGGTTCCTTTCTATTCCCCCCTTTGCCCTGTGTAGTATGTTTCCAGAATATTAAAAATAAACATTGTCAGCATTACCGTCATCTAACGTAACATTCTTTCCCAGAATTTCCAAAAAGAGTTCCTCGTGTAGGCAGTTAATGAAGCTGGCATCTTGGCTTTTGTTTGGTAGTCTCCAGCTTGTTGAGGTGAAGGTAAATGCTCACCTCACTGACACCAGGGCGTCGGGTCTTGGTAAATATTTATTCCTCCAGTATGTTTTGATAGTCCGTGGATCTTTCCGGAACGTCTGGAGACTGCGGGAAAGTCTAAAATGCAGTGAGAAGAGCTGAGGCTTCCTGGCAGACGGGCAGGTTTGTTATGAGTTGCTGGGGGACGCGGGCCAGGGCTGAGGAGGACACCCCGGACATGACCCGCCGCCCTTCTGGAGTCACGTGACCCGTCTGGAGTGAGCCTCCCTGCTACTGTTCCATGCGCCCTGATGACGCCTCCTGCTGGAGAAGAGCCCTTCTGTAACCCCCCCTGGAGGAGGCAGGGTTCATGTAAGCTTGATTACTGGCAGGTAGGGGTTTTTCTTTTTTTTGTGTGTACGTTGGCTTAAAATAGCAGTGATGCGCAAGATATCTGCACTCCATCTTCACACTTTAGCTCTCTGTATGTGGTAGCCATGTACGTCTGATTGCAGTCACTTAGGAAGATGAAGGACTTTGTACTGAATTATCGGCAACAAAATCTCAGTCTCTTACACCCACTTATTCTGTTTCTCTCTTTTCCTCCATTTCTGTCATTTGATGATACGAACGACGAGAAAGATGAATAATTCTTTCCATCTTTCACTCATTTTCTCTTTCTTTCTGCCTCTCTCTTTCCCCTCTCCATCTCTCCATCTCCCCGTCGCACTCTCTCACTCTCTTCCCTCGCGGATCGGCTACACACGGCAGGTGTAGAGTGTTCACTCCTCCTGACAGAAAGGCGTGTGTCATGTGTGTATGGAACGTCTCTCAGAACGGATAAAAAGGTGCAGGAACAGACACTGGAGATCGTTAATAACACTTAGCCATGACGCCGTTTAATCAGGTACACAAACACAAAGCTTGATGGGCCTCCTCGTGGGACCAATGACATGTGGCTAGGCAGACACGTCATCCCAGGAGAGCAACTCTGTCACGCAGTATCACAGCACCCATTTATCCTCCTCGCAGAGAGAGAGAGAGAGAGAGAGAGAGAGAGAGAGAGAGAGAGAGAGAGAGAGAGAGAGAGAGAGAGAGAGAGAGAGAAGGGAAGGAAAACATAAACAGTGCACACAAAGCTAATGACGGATTATTTTATTAATCTGTAAGCTTGTTTTTCTTTACCCGGCAAAAGACGACTGGTATATCTTTCATATTTGAAGTGCTTCTACCAATCATGCTGTTTAACTTCAGCTAATATATTTTCTGTGCATTTCAGCTCTAAGAGATACAAGTTCTTAGATTAATGCTTCTGCCATTTATACCCACTGAATAAAATCATTCTTCTTCATGTCCTGCTGCTTGGCTGAGTCTGATAGAGTCTGAAGGACACACTTAATCCCTAGCTGGGTGTGAGTGGGTCATGTGTACTCGCTGGGACGTAGGGCATGGTTTGCTGTGATGTCTGCAGATACACTGTCTCAGTATGTTTTCGTCCTTGCCCAAGCAAGATGTTGTGGTATGCACGGATGGTGGCCGTTACTGTGACACTGCAGTACGTACTCGGCAATTGTACCTGCAATGAAATCACTGCTGTCAAAACAGCCCCAAGGTTTCTGTAGAGTTTCTGTAGAGGTTTGCTCAGGCCTAACTTTGTGTGTGTGTGTGTGTGTGTGTGTGTGTGTGTGTGTGTGTGTGTGTGTGTGCGTGAGTGAGTGTGTGTGTGTGTGTGTGCGTGAGTGAGTGTGTGTGTGTGTGTGTGTGTGTGTGTGTGTGTGTGTGTGTGTGTGTGTGTGTGTGTGTGATCTGGAAGAGGTGGTGAAAGGGAGCGAACAGCTCAGCTGCAAGAGGAGAAGAAGGCTGAGGCCCTCCTCACATAGATGTTGCCACGGTAACTTGTCCCGACACCCACCCCCCTCCCCCGGCCAACATCCTGCCTCTGACACACGCTCTCCTTAAAGTACGCTGAAGAGATTCTTCACTCTGGGTCTTTTTCCAGACAGTCCTCTCTTACTCTCTGTCTCTGTCTTTGTCTCTCTTTCTCTCTCTCTCTCTCTCTTTCTCTCTCTCTCCCTCTCTTGCTCTTTCTCTCTCTCCGTCTCTCATTTTTCACTCACTAAATCATTACGTTGTCATGCCCCTGTGCAGACTATGTTTCCTTGGTGGGTCAGTGAGACTGTGGTGTGTCTGAAAACTGCATCTATTCTCCCCCCTCCTTCTGAGGGTTGCACATACCCTCTCACCCGTGTGTGTGTGTGTGTGTGTCTTTATAGATATAGCATAGCTCATAGCCAGGCGAGAACTGTGTACGACTGCGTCGTTGTTTACTTCAGCCACATTGCAGGCGTTACAGCCCTGTCGGGCTCTCTTGTGCCCCCTGCAGGGCCAGACAGAGATAGGGGTGAGGTGGATAACACCAAGACCTGTATTTGAAGAAGAACTGGCCTGCAGGACAAACGCCCTGCTGGCCTCACTGCTGTCAATAAACTAACCTCCACACCACAGGCAGAAGCCATGGATGAGAAATAATGCATGTGTGCTTCCTGATCCTAGACCTGCCCTACACATTACAGCAGTCTTCCTGATCCTAGACCTGCCCTACACATTACAGCAGTCTTCCTGATCCTAGACCTGCCCTACACATTACAGCAGTCTTCCTGGTCCTAGACCTGCCCTACACATTACAGCAGTCTTCCTGATCCTAGACCTGCCCTACACATTACAGCAGTCTTCCTGATCCTAGACCTGCCCTACACATTACAGCAGTCTTCCTGGTCCTGGACCTGCCCTACACATTACAGCAGTCTTCCTGATCCTAGACCTGCCCTACACATTACAGCAGTCTTCCTGATCCTAGACCTGCCCTACACATTACAGCAGTCTTCCTGGTCCTGGACCTGCCCTACACATTACAGCAGTCTTCCTGATCCTAGACCTGCCCTACACATTACAGCAGTCTTCCTGATCCTAGACCTGCCCTACTCATTACAGCAGTCTTCCTGATCCTAGACCTGCCCTACACATTACAGCAGTCTTCCTGATCCTAGACCTGCCCTACACATTACAGCAGTCTTCCTGGTCCTGGACCTGCCCTACACATTACAGCAGTCTTCCTGATCCTAGACCTGCCCTACACATTACAGCAGTCTTCCTGATCCTAGACCTGCCCTACACATTACAGCAGTCTTCCTGATCCTGGACCTGCCCTACACATTACAGCAGTCTTCCTGGTCCTGGACCTGCCCTACACATTACAGCAGTCTTCCTGGTCCTGGACCTGCCCTACACATTACAGCAGTCTTCCTGATCCTAGACCTGCCCTACACATTACAGCAGTCTTCCTGGTCCTGGACCTGCCCTACACATTACAGCAGTCTTCCTGATCCTAGACCTTCCCTACACACTACAGCAGTCTTCCTGATCCTAGACCTGCCCTACACATTACAGCAGTCTTCCTGATCCTGGACCTGCCCTACACATTACAGCAGTCTTCCTGGTCCTGGACCTGCCCTACACATTACAGCAGTCTTCCTGGTCCTGGACCTGCCCTACACATTACAGCAGTCTTCCTGATCCTAGACCTGCCCTACACATTACAGCAGTCTTCCTGGTCCTGGACCTGCCCTACACATTACTGCAGTCTTCCTGATCCTGGACCTGCCCTACACATTACAGCAGTCTTCCTGATCCTGGACCTGCCCTACACATTACAGCAGTCTTCCTGGTCCTGGACCTGCCCTACACATTACAGCAGTCTTCCTGATCCTGGACCTGCCCTACACATTACAGCAGTCTTTCTGGTCCTGGACCTGCCCTACACATTACAGAGGACTCTCAACTTCCCAGCACACCCGATTCAACGTATCTAATGAGTCACTGGTGCTGTGAAACAGATTGTTTTAATACAAACATAATGTGTAATACTGGATACAGTATATTAACTGTTAATTAAAACACCATAGAATAATTCTCAATCCCAGAGGGTTAACAAATCTTTACTGAGGTTAAGGAGGGTGTGTTAGAACTAGGAAAACACTAACAGCATATCCAGTGCTGGCATGGGCTCCCCCTCCCACACACACACACACACACACACACACACACACACACACACACACACACACACACACACACACACACACACACACGCAAATGGCACTGAGATGTTTATTGGGTGGTTGGCGTTTCTTTGGTGTGGAACGGGGCTGCAAGATTCACGTCGTTAGGAGCATTAGCGTTGGGCTGTGTTACCTAGCATGCATTTCTAATGGGGGTCTTAAGTGCATTCTCTTCTGCTTAGCCCGGGAACGCGGACGGGGTTACGCAGCAGCTGCTCAGACGAATGCCACGTCATCGTCATACCACGTGCGGGCGAAGGTGAGCGGGAGCAGCACACGTTTGCAGAAACACAAAAATTGTTGTTTTTGAAAGATGGGGAATGTGCTCAGTGACTTGCACACGTGCCTCGACAGCATCATCGGTGGCCATGACGTAGTTAAGGTCGGAGCGGTGTGCAAGGTTCAGTGATCAATCATCAGTCAGTCCTTAGTGCACACGTGCAAAACCAATCTTGAAGCAAGGAGGATAATAATGTTGTCATATTCCGTGCCACCGTCCTCTTGGACATCCGCACAAATCAAAAGTGACGCATACTGTGACGTTCTCGGACGAGTCGTGACAAGGGTGAAGTGACATTATTCAGGCTTTGCCTCTGATATTGACAGCTTGTGTCAATATCATTAGTAAAGGCGGACCTGACATCACGTTACAGTTTTGACATGGCCAATCTTGTGTCCCCCCCCACCCCTCCACCACAACCTTCACCCGACCCCCCCCACTCCCGGTCGAGACTATAGGCCACGCCCACATGGTGGTGTCTAGCCTTTCCCATGAGGAACGGCGACAAGCACGTCAGGGAGGTGACCAAGCTATCCTTGGCCCTACATGCTTACATGCCCTTCGGAGCTCTGAACGTTCCTCGGCAGGTCCTGAAGGTTCACAGTTCTGTGACCTGAGATCCGTTCAGGTCAGAACCACCAACAGGCCAAGCTTGAAACTCTATTCAGGAAAACGTTTTTTTTTTCCCTTTTCCTTTTTTTATTTTCAATCAGGGGAATGAGTGGACAGCATGTCAGGTCCAGGATTTGGCCTGAGAGACTTTTTTCTTCTTTGTGCTAGAGAGTTTTTCTAGTAGCTCGATAGCTGGACGCCCCTTGAGACCTGAAGCAATAAATTAAAATAGGTGGTGGCTGCATTAAAGTGCACAAAATCAATAACAAGTGTTTGTGTGGTTCGGTATTGCTAGACGATGACCGCAGCTGTGGTCTTCCAGCCAAACGCCAGTCACAGCGTTATGGGAGCACGTGGACATGTGACATCCATGCTGAATGTTTTGCAGAGCCGTGCGTAGCTGGGGTCATGGGTCTGAAAAGGCCCTGGCACTGGTTATTTGGAAGCACTATCAACGCTGCCACAAAGATGGAATCGTATGGCTTATGTAAGATCCAATCTAGAAAATATTATGACAGACACTCTGAGAGTACTTGAACTCCAAAGTCACGACAGGGACAAACGTGTCCTGTAGAATTCCTTAAACCGAAAACTTAAATATTAAACTTTAAACTTAAACTTTAAACTGTAAAAGTAATAGAGGCCACAATTAATGTACCCCTGAAAAAGTGAGAAACTGGTCATCTCATCAGCCCATCTTAAGCCAGAAGCTGGTCATCTCATCAAGTCACAGTCCAATTAAGTTTCTCACAAAGTTCCCGAGGAGGTTTTCAAACAAACTCTTTTTTTATTATTTATCTTTGTCAGGTGTCATCATCACAATCCGTCTGTAAATACGGACGCAAATGTTCGCAAAAGAGACGTGCATCCTGCAAGCCCTACCCACCCAATGTTTGTCTTTCTTCATCTCCTCATCTTCATCTCCGCTGAACCATACCACTCATAGATCACATTATCGTCACACATTCTCTATTGTGAGACGTTTTGTCCACTGTTCATGGGACGAGAATGTCACAGGCTGTATGAATCTCCACTGAGGTGATTGCATGATCATTATGCAGGAGGCAGCTTGAGGGGGTAACAGACTTATAGTGAAAGCAATTTCAGGTTCTGCCTTTACCCCATCTGCTCTGTTTGGTGAGGACATACTGGCTTCTGGGAGAAGAGTGCCCGAAAACTACAGTGTGTTTTTCCTCATCATCGCATTTTATATGTGATCTGAAAGAGAAGTGTTTGTATGAGAGTCTAATTTGTTGTTTGCTATTATTTTCCATTTGCATGAGTTTGCATGCACTGAGCAAATGTCTGAATAAATGGATGTCATTTCTCTATGATAATGATGTTACATTATTTTTTTTCTTTGCTGTTCTTTGGCTGGGGAAAGATTCATCCACCCTATCCACATGTATCAATTATATACACAAAAACTCGTTATGTAGAAAACCAATAGAAACGCATTTGCCTCTTTCGATTTTTCTGTTTGGTTTCTTGTTTTTTAGTATTTCTGAAGAACAGAAGAAACGATGGGGAAAATATGGCCAGTGAACAGAAACTATTTGTGACATTTTCCCTGACATACAACTCGGCCAGATATCACACATTCTTCATGACCCTTCTTATGATTAATGATGATTCTGATTAATGAGATTCCTGATTCCAAGACCAGGAAGGGTGATTTTCCAGAACTCCTGGCTGAAGAGGTCCTTCCATGACACCCTGCCTAGCCAGCTGTAAAGGAAAAATACAGAAGGCATAATGGCACAGGCATTAATAAGGGTTATTGGATACTTATAAACAACGATCGGAAAGGCTATGCTTTGATTCAGTTAGGGTTTTCAACATGACTGGCAACCCAGGCCCTTCTGAATGCTGCTTTTTGTTAGCTGAAGTCGTTTTAAAGGGTGCAGATAGCATCTTAATGTTGTAAAGGACTGGAATTGTTCAAAAGGATCGTGAACTTTTTCCATCGCTCTTCTTCCCATGGCTCGTGTCCCTTTAGCGATCCAACTTTATCATTTAATTTATCAGGGCGTTCAAATTCGCCAAGCTTATCAGACGTTTGCCATCTACTGTTTAGACAGCAGTCATATTGTTTGCCTGCAGAGACAAGGTTGAGATTGGGTCTGGACTGCAGCAGTGTGGCAGTGAGTGTGGGGGGTGGTTGAAGGAGAGCTGTCAGTTACATCTTCACTTCCTATAATGCCTCAAAAAATATCTGTCCTTCACAAAAGCAGAGGAAAGACGTGTTTGCCTTGCTCAATGGATCGCAGTCAAGCACTTTACAACTCCCCTTATCACAGAGTCTTGTCCCCTCCCCTCTGTGATGGGAATCTGTGATCTTTCCTGTCACCCTCAATAAGCACTCGGTCCAGCAGCAAACGGATTCGGCTTCGACGCACACACACACACACACACACACACACACACACACACACACACACACACACACCGCAGAGGGCGAGGGGCACTCGACTTTCTCACGGAGCTCAGCTCGAATGTCCACAGCATCTAACTCACTTCTGGTTTGGAACAATTCGTTTGGACCAATCCATTACATGCAGAGAACATGAGTGGAGCACTTAAAAACATCAGTGTGGTTGGGCATCATTACTCCATTCTCCATACGCGCATTCGCAATTACATTACAACATTTTGTCCGTGATAAATGTCCACACAGATGTCCAGAAGCGATAATGGTTAAGACAGATTAATGCAAATCAGAAATAAAACAAACGTGGAACTGCCTTTAATTACTCATTTTACTGCATTTAGAATGAAGTCAGATTTAATATATACATACTTTAAAAGCACTTCCTAATGCTCATGAATAGAAATGTATTAAATTCTAAATCACTCACAAATGTTTCAGTGGGATCACTTGAAGTAACGAAGAAGCTCTCATTGTACTATTAGTTTCTGGTCTCAATCAGAAAACAGAGGCATGTTTTGACATCCTTGAATTTTTCCATCATCCTCAGGGCTTCCTCCATTAGAGGGTGTAAAAGAATGTGAAGTATGTAAAGTATGTAAAAAGTTTCTCATTAACCTCTCTGAGTAGCAGTCAGTGACTGATCACTTACCAGAGGCTCGTGCTGATCTCAGATCAGTCTAATGTTTTCAAATAAAAATCTGACAGACTGAAGTGGTGTGTTTTCCTTTTGGTTTTCTCTTTAAAGTGCTGAATGATTCGTTTTTTGGCGTGAAAAGCCCCGATGTGTCTTTTTAACAAATCATTTCCCTTCTGTGAGCTTGACTTCTGCTGAGGTCACTTTGGGGTCATTTTTACACAGACTGCACCGTGACCTCCAGTGAACCAGGGTCGTTCACATTCATCAGGTCAGGTCGACAAGGAAGACCAGAGCATGTTTGGACTAGGGCCCAAAACACGCCTGACCTGTGTGTACTAACCCAAATCATATGTGAGCAAAGTGGGGAGCGTGTCCGCCCCACCCCCCCTCCCCCTGTGCCGGTCATCGCAGGAGAATATCAATCTCCAGAGACAGTCAGCCCTCCTGACCACAGGAGAAAGGTCAAACAAGTCACTCCACACTGTTGGCACTCTCCAGTTAGCTAATGAGGGCCATAAGAATGTCTCCCACCTGGCTATGACCGTACCAATCATGCCAACCAGCTGCAGTGAACCAACTCCTGCTGATGAGAGAAAGGGTCATTTCAACCGTTATGTGGGTCATTTAGTTCCAGTGTTTTGTTTCTCAGGAGACTGCTCGTAAGTGAGGCCTCACCTTTGCCCACGGGAGGTTGAAGAGCCTTTAGAGTTGTAAGGAAAATGAAAAAAATGCATAGTAATTGTAGTGGTAGTAGTAGTAAAATAGGCAAGACAAGGGGGTTACACACACATACACACACACACACACACACACACACACACACACACACACACACACACACACACACAATTATATATATATACACACACACATACATACATATATATAAATATATATATATATATATATATATATATATATATATATATATATATATATATATATATATATATATATATATATATATATATGTATATATATACAATTTACATTATTTCTCTCTTTAATCAGTAGGCCTACAGGTCCTGTTGGTGTTTATGGCATAAGGTTGAATCTCCTGAACCCATTTAGTCATGCGGGTTGCATGATCAGATTCATAATTACTAGACCTGAATCATTGTTCTACACCCCCCCCCCCCCCCCCCCCTCCCCACCTCCCCATTGAATAGCACAGATGCTCTGTTTGTCTGTTTGTGTCTCTCGGCATTACATATAAATAACTGGTCCGCATAAACAATAGGGAAGGAGGGTTTTTGCTTTGACGCAATTAGAAACCCTACGTGGTTAATCAAAGCACATCTGCCCCAGCTCTAGAGACGACAGCAGCGGTCGACCGGCGCTTCAGGTATTTCTAGTGAAAGTCCTCTCAGCAGGCTTAACAGTGCTCGTGCACTGCACACGAGAACCGTTCGCAACTGTAATGGGAACCGTAGTTAAGTTGACAAGTTACAGCTAGAATCAACCATCGCTGAGAGCCTGCATCGTTTAAGACAGATATTTAATTTATATTTTTTATGTCTAAATATATATTTTATACCTCTATACTAGAACAAAATGGTTTGTGAGGAAGATTCTCTCAGTTTAACGTCACGGTGCCTGGACAGTGCTTTCTAGATGTGGCCAATTAATATATCATGTCATACAGTAGGATGGAATTCTTTTAAAGGCACTTGGTCAGACAGCAATGATTAAAATGTTATTGGGAATCCAAACCAATGACCCAGATGTAGGTCTGGTTCCAGAACAGACAGATATTATATATGTGAGGATCAAACAAAAATTACAGTCTACCTTGATAGGAATTGTACAGACAGAGCTTGTTCTAGTCCCTTTCATCTTTTTACATAAATGATACATTATTTTAACATTCAGAGCTTGAAAAAAAAACCTAAAACCTAGATTGGTTAACAATGAAACCTCTCTACATATTCAGTTTGGGTGACTTTGATGATTACTTTCGTGAAACATAGAAATAATGCAGTGAATCTGTGGGCCAGGAGAGGCAGATCTTATTTGCATCACAATACTGTACTCTTAATGATGCATCACAATACCTCTTGATATCCCCGCCCCCTATGCCCGCCTACGCTCACATAAAGAGCACTGGTTTAGCTGTAATCAATGTTGCCCATTCAAATGAGCAAGCACACACATACACACTCATGCATGCACACACACACATGCGCACACACACAGGCGGCGGGAGTGTGGGGGGTGTTGGTGTGGGGGGGCGTGTTTGTATACACCCGGACACATCTTCCTCCATGTCGGACTAACATCCACCTCTTCCTCTTTCTCCATCATCACCAGCGTTGGGGATCCTGTCACTAACACATCCATCCATCCATCCATTCATCCATCCATCAGGAATGGAGCAAAGGAGAGCGAGCAGGCACCAGGCAGTGAGATGAAAACAGGAAGATACTTTCTCTCAGGAAGTGAGTATCGGTTCCCCTGTTCTATACTTGCTCAACCTGTGATATTGTATTAATAACAATATTGATATTGTGGTTTAACGTATGTGCA
>NC_135211.1:45309654-45317154 GCF_052324685.1 Brachyhypopomus gauderio | reverse complement strand
ATTAGATTAGTTTAGCTTAGACAGACCTTCTATGGACCCTCTATGGACACTCAAAACAACCATGAGTGTAAAAAGATGCTTATATTATGCAGGTCCTGGCTCAGACTGAGGTCTAACCTCTGTGCATACATCTTACTACTGTAGAATAAGCACTGTTGACCTACAAATAACAAGAAGGTCTCATTTTTATATATACACAAATATCAAAAGTGGAGCTGAAACGTGCATTTTTCTATTTAGTTTTTTTTTTTTTTTTTGCACTAGGGCCCACCTAAAGCTATGGCCAACAACTCTGAGTGGAAAGAGGACAACATCTCGTTTGTTGGTGATTTGGAACCCTGTGCTACCCTGAGGAGCCCGAGCTCCCGTGCAGCTCTCTACGTGTTCATAATAGTCGGCATCTTCTGCACGATAGTTGGCAACGTCCTGGTGGTGCTGGCCATCGCCTTCTTCAAACAGCTCCAGTCCCAAACCAACTCCTTCGTCATGTCGCTGGCAGTGGCCGACTTCCTGGTGGGCCTGGTGGTGATGCCCTACAGCATGGTACGCACCGTGGAAGGCTGCTGGCACTTTGGCTCCACCTTCTGCCAGGTGCACTCCAGCCTGGATGTCATGCTGTGCACCGCCTCCATCCTCCACCTGAGCTGCATCGCCTTCGACCGCTACTACGCCGTCTGCAATCCGCTGCTTTACTCCTTCAAGATGTCCCAAGGGCGCGTGGGACTGCTAATCGCAGTCTGCTGGGCAGTACCCCTCCTCATCTCCTTCGGGCCAATCCTGCTGGGCCTGCACAAGCTCGGGGTGGACATCGTCCGGCCCGAGAATGCGTGCGTCTTCCTGGTCAACCGTGTCTACGCCGTCACAGCCTCTCTGGTGGCGTTCTACCTGCCCATGGTCACCATGCTAGTGGCCTACTGGAAGATCTACAAGGCGGCCAGGCGGCAGGCGGTGCAGATCAGTGCTGTAGAGGCGCAGGTGGCGGCCGGGATGGGCGTGGACTCCAGCACCAAGCAGAACCACCGCAGCTGCATGAGGAGGGAGCGGAAGGCGGCCAAGACCCTGGGAGTCATCATGGGTGCTTTTGTGCTGTTCTGGCTGCCGTTCTTCACGGTGAACATCGTGGACCCCTTCATTGAGTACGGCACGACCGGTGCCATGTGGGACGTGTTCCTGTGGCTGGGTTACGTCAACTCCTCGCTGAACCCCTTCCTCTACGGCTTCTTCAACAGGTCCTTCCGGAGGGCTTTCCTCATGATCATGGGCTGCAAGATCTGCTTGGCTGGCTCGGCCCCAGGCGTGGACCGCTCTCCGTCCAGGAAGAACGCCAATGAGCACGTGGAGAACCAGTAACCCGTGACGCTCCACATGTTGCCCTGCATATCAGATTTTTTAAAGATTACTATTATCTGTTGGTACATTATCAGATGAATGAATACATTCACAAGGGACTCAATTAAGATCCGATTTTACATCTACCTTACTTCTCCTTTGATCTGCATCACTTTCTATTATGCGTTTCCATTTAAATTCTGTGTTTATGAGTAAGCCGTAGAAAATTGTAAGGTAAAACTCTCATAAACGGGGTCAGGAGCCTTGCAGTCTGATAGCACATTTCCTGTACAAATGTGAAAACGTTTCCCTGCTAGTGTTCATATCTCTCCGTGTTAACCATTCTTACCCAATATGATGGATAAAGTTTTGAGCCATGGAACTAAAGGAGAGTCTCGAATTTATGATCGTAAACAAATCTCCTTGTGTTTACAGCAATGTCCTAAAGTGAATATAGGTATTGACATCTAAATTTAATGAACAGTGAATGTGATGCCTGGTGTTTGACTGGTAAGAAAATGAATGCAGTAATTTAATATCCCCATAGTAAATTATTGCAGCCATTGTCTTGTCAAGCAAACAACAGGTTTCTCATTCACTGTTCATAACCCACATAAGTGAGAACTGCCTTTGTGGAGGGCCTGGTCATTGGTTATCTACCAGTAAGTTTTATTAATTAGCACATCTGACACACACACACACACACACACACACACACACATATGCATTCTTGTTCAACATATATATATATATATATATGTTGAACAAGAATGCGTATGTGTGTGTGTGTGTGTGTGTGTGTGTGTGTGTGTGTGTGTGTCAGATGTGCTAATTAATAAAACTTACTGGTAGATAACCAATGACCAGGCCCTCCACAAAGGCAGTTCTCACTTATGTATAGTACACATATATATAGTGTGGATTGTTTCTGTAGGTGATATGATCATAGTTTGAGCCACATATTTTCAAATGTTGTCAGTGTTAACGTTATGAATATGAATGCTGATGTCACATAGACCGTCGGCAAATATTTATATGAGGAAGTAGCCATGTGAAAATAGAAATCTGGCATGTGGTTGTTTGTGTCATGTTTGCATTATATAATACTTGATTTTAGTCCGAGATTAGAGTGGCAACAGCTGGTCTACCCTGGGAGAGGGAGAATTATGATTTGCGTTGTAAAATGTGCAAAGGGGTTTCTGTAGCTTTCTAGAAAGTGCTGCAATATCTGCTGGTAGCCGTTTGCGCATCAGAATGGAAAATGCGATGGGAAATAATGTCCTGCGATGTTCGCGTATTGTGTAAAAGGAAGTCTTTGTGATGAACACACATGTACTTGTCTCTGATAGCCTCGGTTATTACCATCATGTTGGTTCTCACAGCTTTAGCGTCGGTGAATCACTGAACACGGACTACAAGGACATCTTGCTCCTCGTTAGCTTCTGAATATTGTATATGTTTGTTTATTTGTTTGATTTAGAGCTCATCTAAAAACGTGTTTGCAGCCTGCAGGGAAACCTCAAATAGTTCTGAGTACATTTTAGGAGAATGTTATTTGACTAGGGACTAATCGTAAAAGGTGTATACACTTACAACACTTTTAGACAAAAACAACAGCGAGCCCAAAAGGTTTAACATTAATACTCCTGATATAATTCACAGTGATAACAGGATTCCATTAGCGTGTCAGCACGTGCTGCGTGCGCGAGCGTGTTCAAACTGAGGTGGCTGAATTTGAATCTTAACGTATTAACATCATAGAAAAGATGTCTAAGTACAAGACAATGGGAATTTAAACATCTTTTCTTACGGATAAACGTTAATTTATCTTTAAAAATGAACAATATTTGAACGAATATTTCGTTAATCTACAGGTAAACGACCGTTCTCCTAATATGAAAGCTAAAACCTGAGGTAAATGTGCCCATGTTAAATGAGTATTAACGTGTTTAGGTCGTGTCCCTGTACTGCTGAAGACGTACACGTCTATCCGAGGCGTTTCACCTCTCGCAGGCCTCCTTTGGACCAATATGGCTGGCACAACCACGTCAGGCTTTGATAACGATAAAAAATGTAACCGATGACTTGAGTTTGAGTCCGATAATATTTGTGCTTCATTGTATTATTCCAAAAAAACGGACCACGTTTGCATTGTTAAAATAACAGGT
Source organism: Brachyhypopomus gauderio (assembly GCF_052324685.1). Classification (NCBI taxonomy): domain Eukaryota; kingdom Metazoa; phylum Chordata; class Actinopteri; order Gymnotiformes; family Hypopomidae; genus Brachyhypopomus; species Brachyhypopomus gauderio. The sequence continues at coordinate 45,313,657 of NC_135211.1, read as the reverse complement.
GTGCAGGTTTTCACGTTAAACCCCAACCGAGAATCCAGTAAAAAATAAGGGTGACATCTGCTGGACAAATGTTTCCAAAACGTCCAGCGTATTGACGAGTCTTGAGATTGTATGGATGGTGGAGAGCAGTTATTACTACAGTATATAACATTTTACCTGCAGCACACCTGATTCAGTTTACCAGGGACGTGTGAACATGATGAATTAGATGTGCCAGGACAGGGAGAAAACGCTACACACCAGATACAACAGGACAAAGGAGCTCTTGGAAACAACTTGTGGTAAGTTTTTGCTTTTATCCAATTTATTTTGCTTTATATCAGACATTGATGGAGATCATCACATGTGCAAATACAAATGAAGTCAAAGCATCTCTCAACAATGCAAGTGGTTCAGAACAAAGTTAATGAAGTATGTTGCTGTAATCCTGGCCCAGAAGCCGGCTCCATTCAGATACTACTCGTTTAGAGAGAGGTTTAAGAATCTCAACAACTCATTTGAAATAATTGCGACAATTCATCAAAATCTTTTTATGTAAGTAGTGTCCTGTGTCCCATGAAAAGTATCTCAAAAGTGTTTTAAATAATAATCCATTAAACACTAAGCACTTTACCCATGTGAGCGCCATAATACGTCTTGTCAAAACACTATATAAATACTAAGCAATTCCACCGTTTTGCTTGTTCCTTTGATATCTAATAGCTGTTCACTATATTTTGGCCTTTCATCTGGTAGTACTGAGTTGTATTAACAGAGCTCCATTTGTGTAGTAAGACTGATTGATTGTACAGTAGCTCCTCAGTGTTCCTCTACTGCTTGCCAAGAAGTCTGACAGTATTGAATGTATCGTTTTAAGAGGCTGTGGGAACCTACACAGTAAACAGTTAACCAAAGGTGAAGGCTTCGCTTGTGCGTCTAGTGACAGCACTCACTGTGTCCAGGGAAAAGTAGTGGTTGTACTTTACAGGCAAAATAACAGTCATTTTCACCTTCGGCGTAGCGTTTTTCTCCCTATGTGGGAATGAGCTTTTCACCTTTCTCTTACAAAATAAGTATTCCTTGTTCTTTTCCATTACAGAATTGTTTCTTAATTGTGCTTTTGTCAGTGTGCTCTTTTGAAGTCTGTGAGCAGACTCCTGTGTTTGCGTGCCAGACGGCAGCATTTGAGACACGCACAGGCCTCTTCGGCCTATTATCTGCGTTTAGATGTCAGTCTCCTTCAGGCTGTAACATTCCGTGAGGTCATAGATTTGGTAGCCTGCGTGTTCGCCGCGCTCGTCATAGATCCCCATGGCCACTGTATCGATCTCGGTCCGGCCCGGCACGGGGGCGGGGCTCTTCCCCGTGCCGCGCTTGATCTTGTTGGACAGGTTGTTCATCTTCTCCTTCAAGTGGAAGGAGGACTTCTGTAGGGGCGGGAAGAAGCTCCAGCCCCCCAGCCGCAGGGGGCGGGGTTTGGCCCGGTACGATAACACCGAACCGGCGCAGGGCTCGTGCAGAGGGAGGCCCGGCCGGTAATCGCCCTGAGAGTCCCTGGCCGCGTGGCGGATGGCCGTGCGCCACCGCTGGTCGTAGAACCGGCGGAGCGTGCGGCGCTGTCGACACCGGCACCAGAGCAGATGCGTGAAGGCACGCTGGAACTCCTTGCTCGAGCACGGGTAGATTAACGGGTTGATGCAGCTGTTGAAGTAGCCCAGCCAGAATATCACTTTGAACACCATATCTGAAGGCTTCAGTGCAGGGAAAAAAGAGCCTGGAGAGATAGAGAGGGAGGGAGGGGAGACAGACAAAAAGTTTATTTTTATCTAACCTGGGCAGCAGTATTATGTACCTGGTAGACAAATTTAGAGGTCAACATGATGTTTTTTCATGATGCCCTGTGTTGCACAGCTGTAAGGCATTTTGAGAGTGTGCGTTTGAGTAAATAGTTTCAGCCCTGCCTCAACTGCCAGTTCCTCATTAATAATACTTGCATTGCCGTCTCGCTAGTACGTGTCGTGACCGCATGTATCTCTCATCTCAATCTCTGCGTGAATGAGAATTTTCATAAATAAATAAAACTTCAAATTATGCAAGATAAAACTGAATTTATTTCTCCCAAGTCTCAAATATCTAAAATGTCCATTGTTGCTATTACAGTTTAACATGTGAGTGTTAAACCCACCCAGGTTGTTGGAATCACGAGTACCTTATCTCCTCCTTCACTAAATGTCTTTTCTAAAAATTAATGAAGCAAAAACTCCAGTACATGTGTCCCCAGGTCCTGACTAATATGATTTCCTCTTTATAGGTCTATTATGTATCTGGAAAGGCTTCAATATATTTAAAACTTTTCTGCTGGAATATGGACACGCAGATCTCTGCTCATATTAGTCATGTTCTTCATCAGTTACACTGGTTACCTCATCCCATATTTAATATTAAAATCCTGTGTCTCTCAACGTCTTGCCCCTGTGCTTTGATCTGAACTCCATCATTGTAAGCCTTCTCTCATTCATAGATCTTGTGGCAATAACTTGCTCACTGTGCCTCATAGTCTGCTCTCTTCTGTGGGTGCTAGAGCATTTAGTGCTATGGCACAAAACTGTACAATGCCCTCGCCCAAACTCTGTGGGCTTGTTGTTCTGTTATGTTTTTCAAATATCAATTTAAATATGACCTTTGCATTCAACACTGTACGTTCTCTCCTTGACTCGTTTCCTCTCTTGTTCACTCCCTGAGAAGTGACCTTGGCTTTAAGAAAGGCACTATAGAAATGTAGCGGCTAAATAAATAAATCACATTGAAGTGATCTCTCATTGAGATTGATTGTTTTGGCTAAAAGGAGCAACAGGCCTGGAAATCTGCCAATGTACCATTTACTGCACAAAAAAATAAAACATTTCCAAATCCAAGCAGTTTTTGATGGACTAGCCACAAAAGTCACACGTACCCTTAACATACAGATAAAGAGAGGGGGAAATGAATCAGACGATCAGGGTTGGGAGTATGTTCCTTTCACAGGAGTGGAACACAAGGACCTGTCTCAAGATCAGAGATGTGAGGACCTGTCTTGGGTTCGGAGGTGTGCCTTTTCCAAGTCTTCACTTGGTTTCTGTTCTTTCCTCACCTCATCTAATGCATGCTCATCTCTATTCATTTCCTCCTCTCATGAACGAACACACACACACACACACACACACACACACACACACACACACACACACACACACACGGTTTCAGTTCAGCAAGCTTTAACTCATATCTTTCACAGCCTTCTGCTCTCTCCACAGGGAGTAAGGGAGCTGGTGTGACTCTATCTCCCACATAAAACAGTTGTTACCCCCGAGCCCCCTCCGCCTTCATATGCTATGCAGCCATTCTCAGAGTTACAAGAGGTCAGAGTCCCTCCCGATCAGAGTAGAGCACTAAATGGCACAGTGAGGTAGTTTAGAACAGTGAGTGTAAGCTACACTGAATTGAGGGGTGGGCATTGAAGCCAATAGAGTAGTACTTTACTGTCACTTCCCCTCTTTTGGCTGGGGGGGCATCCTCTGGGTGTAATGGAGAGTGTGAGATGAAAAGCTTCTCGCTTCGAAGCTTGCTTTTGATAATTAGCCTGTTTACGAAAGACAACAGGCGGGCTGTCTGGCGGCTGCTTGCAGAGAACTTCCTTTGTAGTCAAATCACAGAACGCAGTGTGGTGATATGAAACGCAGCAGCTGAGCCGTGTTGTGGAAGGGCTTCACAGGAACCGCTGGTGTGATTTTTCTAAAGTGTGTAATAGAGCCGCAACCCGGTGATATAATCGACGCAGCTCTTGTGCTTTGCCGTGTTTTTTCCTCTTATTGTCTTCCTGCTGAGGATCAGGAAGTGCCCAGGGCAAAGAGCGCGGCCCCGTGTCAGAGCAGCGGCCCGTGTCCCACGAGTTATGCATGAATCCATGCCAATTAGTCAGCGAAAAGTTATGTTTTGCAGCGAGAGGTGTGTTGAATGTAAACACTTCCATCCTGGTCTCCTATAA